>NW_028263375.1:24070559-24370559 GCF_051168715.1 Poecilia mexicana
GTATTTTATGTGAAATACAAAGTTACTCAAACCGAACCAATGCCATTATTATTCTATTTGAATTGTTAGGTTTTTTTTTAAATTTCCTGCTATTTCCTGGTTCATTGTGAGAAAGTTAATAGTTTACTCTTCATCTGATAAACAGAGTGACACCAGGAGAGGAGGCAAGAAGCAAACCGAGAGGGAGAAGAAGAAGAAGATCCTCGCCGAACGCAGGAAGCCGCTAACCGTCGATCACCTCAGTGAGGACAAACTCAAGTACGACTCAACTTGGCTTGTTCTTTTGCTCAGTTAGTCCCAGAATATCGGTCAGGTTTTAATACACATGAAAATGTCTCTGTTAGATGTCAATCTAATGAGAAATTACAACAAACGCATTTAGGGAGAAGGCGAAGGAGCTGTGGGACTCGCTGAGGGGCCTGGAGTCCGAGAAGTTTGATCTCAGCGAAAAACTTAGAAGACAGAAATACGACGTAAGTCTGGCACAGCAAAACAAGCATCGTCAGTGTATCTCGCTTACATGTCAAATGTCACGTTAGCTTCTGTGATTTTCTGCAAGCCACTAGATACTTGAGGTTTGTTTCCTTGCAGATTAACCAGCTTCTCTGCCGAGTTCAAGACCACCAGAGGCAAGTCTTCAAAAAACTAAAAAAAAAAGAAGTACATTAGTGACTAGGCTCACTCCTTGTGCTGTGTAACACAATACAAGTTGTACCCTGCATACTGATGTTCTGATTGTATTTCTCTCCACGTTTCAGTGCCAAAGGTCGCGGCAAGGGGAAGATGGGCGGCCGTCTGAGGTAAAGCTGCTGCGAGACGGAGAGGAGGAAGACCTTCGCGGCAAATACTCCCAATTCTGTTTATCGTCCCGTTGTCTTAGAGTACATGTCAACCGCCATGAGATCAAAACAATAAATAGGTCATTTTATCCAATCTGATTCATTTCTATAAACCATTAAGAGCCCATTTGTCCCCATCTGCATTTGTCTCTCATAATAATAATAAAAAGATCTGAATGACAACAAATGTGTCTTATTTAGCTTTAAACACAAATATTAACAAGAAACCAAATGTGTTAGTAGATCTAAACTTTTATTTAAAGGTAATACATTCTGGTAACTTTTAATAAAGAGTAGACATTTTTAGTACCGTTTAATCATTTATAGCTTTTATTTCAATCTAAAATAGGAGCAGAAGTTTCCCAGCAAGACTCCACACAGTGGCGACATAAAATTTCTCATGTTTCTGCCTTTGATTACATTAAGAAAAATATAATCTGGGACTACAGTATGTGTGTAATGCTGATAAAGAGGGGGTACCACACACCATCCCCTGTTTATAGACAGTCCTTGCTGTTCTGTACATTACAATTTTATACTGGTGAGGAACGTTTCCAACGACAGTGCATTTTTACGAGTGGTCTCATAGCTCCGAGGCGCGTCGGGACTCGGTCGGAGGAGGATGCTGGAGACGGATGGTCTGTGAGGATGACGGTCCCAGAAGCCATGAACGGTAGTTGATGGAGAGCGGCGACGCTCACCACATGTGGGTTTCTCTGATCTCTGCGATCACCTGGCTGGCTTTCTGCAAAGCCTGGACACAGAGGGACACGGCAACAGAGGAGCATTAGACAGCCCTAATATCACACACACACACACACGCACACACGCACACACACACACACACGTGCGTGAAACAAAGCATTTTTACATAAAACAGTTAAAACTAACAGTTTTTTTTTTTTTTTTTTGGGGGGCGGGGGGGGTTCGGATAGGGGAATATGTAAAACTAATATTAAAGTATAATATTGTTGTGATGCAGCAATAAAGTCATTAATTTGAAAGATTATGGTGTACAGTTAGGGCTGGACGATATGACTGAAAAACGTATCGTGTTTCATCTCAGTCAATGTCGATAATTACCGACATCCCCCAGAATGCTGTGCGGCTCTGGGTCGAAGTTCAGCGAAATTGTTGAATATTTTAACGGACCCACTTTCACTAATATTGATCGCCTGTCTATCACTGTATATCCATTGTTATTGATTTATCGACCTGCCCCATATAGAGCTACTGAAAACTGAAAATTATGTCGCAGAAATATGTGATTTCATAATATGTAAACATGATGTCCAAGGGATGAACTTTCAGGAATGACTGCATCACTGTGGTGCGACATGGCCACATGAAACCTGTGGCTTAAATCGACATCTTCTAAAGCCTGTTGAAGTGCAAAGCGCTCAGATTTTCTTAAAGCAGCTGTATTGACTTTTGACTCCATGAAACCAAGTGCAGCAACCAGCAGATGACAAAACATCAAAATCTTCACAGACTGGAAGCTTCACTTTTGAGCTCAAATGCTTGAGGTCTGACATTTACTTTCACCCGATAAGAAGCCGTCGAACCTTTAAGCAACGACCCTTCTTACACCGACCTTTAAAACAAACGATATCAAGCCTCTCATCTAATTGACGCCGACTGTGGCTTTAGCACATCGTAGCGACGTGTAAAGAACGCGTCACCTTTAGCATGTCGGCGGCCTCGTTGCGCCTCTGAGCCATGTCCTCCGACTCTGTCAGCAGGTCATTCAGCAGGGTGGTCTTGTATAACTGACCCACCAGCTCGCTCTGCAGGGAGTCCTTCACGTGGTTCACCAGGAAGTGCATCACAGCCTTTGGTACACTGAGTTCAAACAATGATTTAGGTCAGGCAGCAAGTAGAAATCACAGTTTTTACCATTTATTTAATATGGTTAGCATATAAGTAAAATAATAATAAATAAAAAAAAAAAAACATCTGTGTACCTGTCTTGGATATTTTTCCGAACAATAAGGAAGTATGACTTGATGAGTCTCTCGATGACCTCACAGTCTCTCTGCTCACGAGCAGACAGCTTTCTGGATACTGGTACAGGCTGGTGACAAAAGGATGAAGATTAGCTTCTTGATGCTCCGACACTTATTCAAAAGGATTTATACAACAAGTAAACTAAAAATATACAGACTATTATCTTTTTCACATTTCAGTGTCAGAAATCAAAGGGAAATATATATATGTTTTTTTTTTTTTATATATACATCTTTTTAAACCTTTGTTGCTCATGTGGGGTAACGGAACAAATCTCTGTAAGAATAACAAACTTGTCTGCCGTCCAGTTGTTTTATCTCTCCGTTTACAATTCAAGTCAATACTCTATTTTGGTCTCAAAACACTTTGTTCCACTTTTCTACAATGTCCCTTTGTTCTTTATTTAGCGGTCACAAAATAAGAAGACTGCCCCCTAGTGTGAGCAGCATGCAACCACAAATACATATGGCTTAATTTTATTTGCCAGTAGATCTGAAAGTTACCAGTGTTTTGGATTCCATAAAGCTTTATCTTTATAATAAAACCAGACCGGGATTACAGCAGATTTAGCCAATTTGTAGTTACTTCAGAATACATATCAACCCCTGCAGCCATATTTCATTGCTACTGGAAAAAAACAACTTTGAAAATCTGACCAGTTAAAGCCAGTTCAGAGCACCTACCACATCCAGCAGGTTGACGGCGTGGCCCCTCTGCGAGCTGATGGCGGACAGAGGTTGGGCTGTCGTCCTGTCAGCCGGTAGACCCTCCTCTCCTTTCTTGAACATGCCTCTCCAGTTGCCTGTGCCTCCATCTCCCTGCTCATTAACAGAACCGCTCTGAAGGCTAGCAGCTGCTGCCTACGTTGAGAAGACAAACGATTGTCAAAAGGCTCAACAGCATGAGAAAGATGGAGGGCGGGGAAAAGAGGGTAAAATACACAACCGATCAAAATCAAACCATGTCAACTTTCAGCATGCTGTAAGTTCTCCTGACGACAAAAGAGTTCAAGATATCTACTTTCAAGAGGCACAAAAAAAACAAAACAAAAAAACAAAAACAAAAAAACAGGCTGAACAAAATAAATGCAATAGCAAAGCCTTCACTATTTCAAAAATGTCCTTTGGTCAGTTTCATGCTCGTTTCTGTTCTCGTTATTGATCACATGTCAGATTCAAGAGGAAAGTTAAGGATGAAATGTTACGATGCGATTGTTGCAGCATGCGGACAAATTTAACACTTAAAGTGACCCGCTCACGAACCTATCGCCATCTTAGCAGACTACAACTTTAAAATTTGGTATTTGGCTTTTACATTGTGAATTTTTCTAATAAAGACATCTTTTAAAACCTGAAAAAGATGTAGAGTCTTATTACGACCAAATGTGAAAAAGCTTTGGGGGGGGGGTGAAAATTTGTACAAGTCACCATAAATGTAAAGGGAGATCTACAGATGGAGCTGCTAGCGTGGTGGTGTCGGCCGCATCCCTCAACACCTGAATTCACCAATAAATCTTAAAAATGACTTCATGAGTTTAAGAGCAAACAAAAGCAGAGTTTTCAGTTTGCAGGAGAACAGATGCAAAGTATGCAGGCAGCAACAGAAAGTGACACACCTTAGCGGCCTCCCCTTCCAGGGCAAGAGGCTCAGAGGGGGACACAGACTGCCCAACAGGGCTTTTAAAGGACTAAAAGCAAACCAGAGGAAGAACAGAGCGAATAGAAAACAGGCTAAAGCTACAACAATCAGGAGCTACAGATATCAGACACAGAAGCAATTTGAAATTGGCAAAATGAAGAACGTTAAACAAATTCTGTCAAGCTTTTAAGAAAACGTTCGCAGGCAGAGTGTACCTTATCTCTGGGAACGGAGGGAGGCAAGTCTCTCATTCTGCTGCGTCTCTGCTCCTAAAAAAAGTGGAATTATATTAGAAGCATTGCTCTAGAAGCACAAACAAAGTGCTGCCAACACCATTAAATAATCCTACAGGCAGAAGATTTGAAATCTAATTTTCTTACATCTAGATTATTGTTCATGAGGCCAATGGCATCTGCAAAGTCGGGGTGTTTGGTGTTGATGTAGGATAGCTCAATGGCAACCAGGTTATGAACCTGAAGAGAAATTAGAAAATAAAACTGATCAGATTTTGAAAACTTCCAACAGAATGCTCACCGGCGATCAATAAGACTCTGACCATGTCGTTTGTGACTGGAAGTCTCCTTCTGAGGAGGGAGGTGACCACCTCCACGATGGCGTCATGGAGTTTTGGAAATCTTAACAATTCCTGCAAAGGGGAAAGGAAGTCAGGAAGGTTAGCACGCATGTTTTATCGTTTGCACATTCCCAGCATGCCTCTGGATGTCTCTGAGGGTTTTTCTCGCCTGTGTGCTGTAATTGCTGCAGTGCTGGATGATCCTCTGCATCTCCTCGTGAACCAGCTCGACACAACGCAGACTGGGCTCCTCCAGGCGTTTGATCTGCCGCTTCACCAGCAGCTCAAACGAAACCTCGGGCACGAACAAAGCGGGCCTCGGCCCCTGTCGAGAGAGATTCAAACCGTGACCCATCCTGAAGACTCCGCTTGAGACGAAGATCTTGACAGAAAAATGCAGCAAAAAAAAAAAAAAAAACCCAACCGTTGCATTCCTGATTGCCGTCAGCACGTCGATGGTGGTCAGGCCGCCCAGTGGATCCACAGACTCCAAAGTGCGACCAAACGTCTCGTGGAAAATATAACAGATTCTTGCGCCGCCACATCTGAAGAAATATAAAAAAAAATAAATAAAAACTTTGAAGATTTGCTTAAAATTGAAGAATCCATTTGTGAATTTCCCAGAGTTAGAGACGCGACTCACAGCTCGGCCGTCTCGATGTACTTGGCAGTGCCCTCTATGGTGTTGCAGTACTCTGCAGCAAACTTGGTGATGAGCTGCAGCAAGGTGGCGCTCTTGTCCTCGACGGGCTCGCCGTAGCTGTTCAGCAGAGACTGGTACTGCGCCGCCAGCACGTTGATCCTCGTCTTCAGCTCGGGAAGGCAGTCTCTGATGTGATGCATCAGCAGCCTACGGTGACAAAACACACCAGTTCAGCCAGTATAGCAAGCTGCAATCTAACCAACGAGGTATCAAAACTGCTCATAATTAAAATGCAGACGTTAAGCAGTGGAAAGATTACAAACACTCCTCATTGGTCATTTTATCCCGTAAAGCACGCGTGTAAAACTCCAGGAAAAATTGCAAACATTTCCAAATCCAGCCGGCCGTAGCTTTTTATGTGACCCTCTAAGTTTCAGACAAAACATTAAGTGCGCTTACATATTATTTTATCAATCAAATCAATGTAGTTTCTCCGTCTACTGCCCAATTATATCAGTCAGTCCATCCAGTTTCTCGCAAATTATTGTGGAAATTCATGCAAAAATCAACAAGTCCCCGCACTTTTTTTGCATTAATACATAATTGGGAGTTTATTGCAGATTTTTCTCAAAAACTCTTACTTGGACCTCAGCCTTAATTAATGTCAGATTATAGAACGCGATCTATAAAGCGAGCAATAAAAAGTCGCATTTACTGATATAAATATGTGCAAATATTTCCAAATTAGTACCACAAACACTTTGATTTTTATTGCAAAAAAAAAAAAATAAAAAAATCACAAAACATTCATGAAATCCTTGAGGGACTGAAAAAATTTTCAATATTATTTTATCTCAAGAATTCATTGATATTTTAACAGTTTGTGAACAAGTTCTATCAATACCTTCTAGCACAACCGGCCCTTTAAGAGCATTCGTAATCTCGATTTGGCCCAAAACAAAAATGAGCTTGACACCCCTGCCTTAAAGGATTAATTTAATCACCCTTCTTGGATCGTTCTAACCAGTTTGGTTATTTTGGTCAATAATAATCCAGATTAGTTCAAATGTTTTAAAACACACCCAGTAGTGTTTTAAAACACAACTGGGTGTGTTGTGTTTTAAATAATCTGTCACTGGATTTTAAGGTGTATACCTGTTTAATGTTCTAGCCAGATATTTAGTTCCATTTCTGTTTGCGAGCGATGGATACTTCTTTTGTAGGAAGGCATATTCATCACGAATGGAATCCGCCACTAATTTCTTTTGATTGATGTCCAACTGACTCCTGGGGAAAAAGCACAAAAAGCAGCAATCAGAATGTGTTGAGCTGTGAAATTAAGTTCCGTTTTCTACCATTATTGCTGGGAGCGGAGCTGCATATGAGCTCAGAGATGTTCTGGTAATACCTGTTAACTACTCCAATAATACCCAGTTTGACAGGGATGACTCTGCCCATCAGAACATCCATGGCATCTGTGCCGGCGTCCATAAGATCCAGCTTGGTCACCACAGCGAGGGTCCTCCTTCCTGAACATAAAAGACACGCCTGTAAAGTTCAAACACAGCAGGGAATTCACACCCGCATGACTCGGAGGGAAAATAAAAGACAACGCGACGCCAAAACAGACGGGGGACAGGAAAACAAAACAAAGATGGCATTTACCGTCTGGGTCGACCTCTCGGGCCACCTTTAGAGCCTCTGACGTCGCCATGTCGGTGTTGGCAGCAGTCACAGCCAGGATTATGGAGTTAGGGTTGGAGATGTATTTTAGAATCAGCTCCCTGATCTGGATCTCTATGTCATTAGGTTGGTCCCCCACTGGTACCTATATAAAGAAGCAGATAAAGGTTTGAAACCAAAAGGCAGTGAAATGACCTAAGCTAACATGTTCCAATTAATCACAAGTTATTTATTTGTATTTGATCAAACTTAAAATGGTATTAATTTTCTTATATTTTGACTAAGTATGTTCAATAAATCCTAGATTTGCAGGCTTCCAGTTTTCTATTGTTGTCTGTGCCTTTAAAAAATAAATAAATAAAATGGAAGCATACATGCAAAACACAACACAGCAGAATAATGAATGAAAAAAAGATTACATGTTTGCTGTGTTTATAGAGAAAATTTGTAAGGAAAAATCAAAACTGAGCAACAAATTTGTATAATTGCACAATCGTAAGACTCAAATTAGACTGATACTGAAAAACTGATTAGGCAATAATCAACAGGTCATGAAAAGTTGTCTCGCTGCACTAGACTAAATATTGTTGGAAGCCTTAAGCAAGACATAGAAATGTACTAAACACAGGGATCACTTTTAAAATTTGTCTTTTAATTTAAGTCGCAAATATCTATTATGAATTATATCCATTTGTAGGATTTGGGGATTTTCTTTGAAAACAGGACAGAGGATGATGAACAAAAAAAAAAAAAAAAAAAAAAACTTTTAGCATCCAGAAGAGAAAATGCTTTTGGAAAATCTGTGACGGAGCTTTCTGAGGTACACTGTTGTTGTAAAACATATATTTTTGCACATACAGAGGCCATCAGTCCTCGATGCAGCCATTCAGGGATCAATACCAACCTTAGGACTTTTGCTGTGTATTTTTCCAGCGTCTCCAATGTATCATTAACCTTCCATTGTGATGCTTTCAGTTTAGCATTTTAAGGAAATGCATCTTTCATTCCTCCTCGCAAAACATTTTGTGGGTACAGCTAATGAAACTATAACTAAACAGGAGAGCGGCTTGTCAATGACCATGGCGTCCATCAACCAGATATTTTAACGTGTAATTGTGGAAACTGAGACGGGAACCTTCATGTGAGATTTCATTAAAACCTATACTTGTTTTTGACAAATAAGACTAAATTGCCCAATTAAAAGAATTATACAATTTCCATACACTACATAAAAAAAAATTACACGTCTATGCTGGATATTTTCAAAGTGAGACTGAAACTTATCTTACTTTTGTGATGCCAGGAAGGTCCACTAGCGTGAGGTTCACAACATGCGGAGAGAAGATTTTCAGGTGAATGGGTTCATCGCTAATACCCTGAAACAAAAATGCCAAGATTAATCATTTTCAACGAAAATTTTCAAGCGATGTGGCTTTATTTATTTATTTTAAATTCCTTTCTAAGCCTACCTTGTTGTTACCCGAAATTCTTTCCGTCTCGGCTTCGATCTCTTTCCTGATCTCCTCAAACTCTGCGTAGATCTGAAAGTGAATGTTAACCACAGGATGTAAGGACAGCAGGAACAGACGGCATCCATTCAAGTAGAATTTTTAAACAAAGATGAAGGAAAGGAGCAAAAATGAAAACACAATATTAAAAAAGGAACCCTCTGATATCTTTATTATTAGGCTATGAGAACATCAAGAACCACCTTTTATGGAACTTAACCATGAAGGACATTTACTGTCCAGCCAAATATATTTTTAGCAGTTAACAGGAGACCACTGACTCTTATTACAGGTTATAGATCTTGTGCTGAACTTGTAGAAGTAGCACAAATAACATGATATAACTTATCATTAAATAGTATGGCAGTAATAGAAAAAAGGGGCTATGATCAGATGCAATACTCTAATATTCAGACATTTATACACAGCAGACTACTAACTGAAACTTCAATAACGAGGAAAGGAATGCAAGGAGGAAGTAGGTGAATTCTACCTTGTTTTTGGTGTGCAAGAATTTACCCCATTCCTCTCCCTCGATGCCTGCAGAGACACAAAGATAAGATCGGATATGGTCATGAAAACATGGCTGCCGCTATGGCAACAGTCCCCTGGTGAATGTCCTCTGGGAGGATTTTTCTCACGGCACAGACGGAATGGAAAAACTAAAACTAAACATGGACAGCTGCGAAGCTTACAACAACAACAAAAAAAACTTGGATGCGTTTACACAATGACGGAAAACAAAATGCTGTCAAAGGGAGGACAAAAAAAAAAGAAAGAAAGAAAACAGGTAGATGAGACAAGCAGAATATATAGAGCTAGATACATTTATTGGCACCTCTAACAATTATTTTATTAGAAATGTAACTGAAGCGGTTTCTCATTTATACTTTATTTTCTTTTAAGTTGATCAAGATAGTTTTATGTATTAATTAATACAATTCTGGAGCATAAATATGATGTTCACTTTTTTGTTACACTATAGCTGTGTAGGAGTAAAGGCAAAAAAAAAAAAAAAAACTCCCACTATGACAAATGTAAGCAAATGGAGTTTATTGAACTAATGTGACATATATTTTAGTCATATGAGAATAAGTTGGAGCGTTTAAGTAGCAAACACTCCAGGTTATTCTGGGAGGAAACGATTCGGTATGGATGAGGATCTGTGGGTTGTTTAACTTCCAAAAGGTCCTGGTGGGAGGGCATGATATCACAAAACAGGAGGTACAATCTGCCAGGACACGAACCAGTGGTTGTCACATTGCTGCTGAATAATGATCCAAAACATAAGGGCAAATTAATACAGAAAAGGTTCACCAGAGATAGAAGTCAACCTTCTTCTTCTACGGCATTCTCAGTCCCCAGACAGGAACACGATTGAAAACCTATGTGTCACGCTGAAGAGAGCCTAAGAAGGAAGATGAGATCTGGAGGATCCCGCAGGATTGCGCAACGAGCAACGATCAAAGAGACCCTCCATCTGTATGTTTGAGGAAACGCCAAAGTGCAAACTTATTAGCAAAAGTATTTTTTTAAAGCCAGTTATTTCTTGATATTGGATTTTTAATTTTTTTTTTTTTACCCATTGAATAGATGTATTTTAATGAAATTAAAATGTAGAATTATTTGCAATAAATGTATTACTTTAAACAGCTACAAAAATAGAAGGGAGGATGAAGCAAAAAGGGCTGAGCAAGTGGGATGGGTTCACAGGTGGGGGGTGTAATCTAGAAAACAGAAAAGGAGACCTTTGTAAAGGCGGCCATTTTTCTTGGATGCTGTGGTTGAAGAGAGACAGAAAGGTTAAGGCTGGCTATCTGCAGCATCGGCATGATATTAAAGGAATGCACCATCACTCTGAGGGAAATTCCAGAGGATAAAAGTAGCTGTTCACAGAGCTTTCAGGCAGTTAACCAAAAAAATAAAATAAAATCAAAGCCACCTACAGAAAGAGAAGCATACCAGTATTCTGCATCTTAAGATATATTTAAATAAGTAGCACATAACTAATTGAAATCAATCAAGTTTTATCATAAAAAAAGAGGAAGAGGTGACGGTTCTGTTACCATTCTCTTCATTGGTTTTCCTGCGATCATCTGCGTCAATGTGTACAAGCTGCAGGATGAGGGGTCGACGCGTCACGATGCCGGTTCCGCGCGGTAGGATGTCCCGGCCGACTAGGCTCTCTAAAACAGAGCTCTTCCCACTGCTCTGTGGACAACAGCAGCAACATTATAAACACCGGTAAACAGCAGCCTCTAGACATGACTAATGGGACACACAAATCATTTCTTGACAGGAAAAACAAGTCCTAACAGGCAAATAATTAAAAAAAGAGAACATATGTGGCTGCTGGTTACACCTACAGTGGCATTTCATTCCATCTTTCAGGACACTTCTGCTGCACAAAGGAGGCAGGGCTAAAAATGAACCTATTATTCATGGAGAGATTCCTAAAATGAGTCATTACTTGAGGGTTGGACTAGTAAGTGATTCAAGACATTTAGCTGTAACCACAGAAGAAAAGCACTGCAGACAATAAGTGTGAGCATGAGGGTGGAGTTGCTCTAAAATGTTCCACTAGGTTTATGGCAAACTCCAGCAAAGATGAGAAGCATCTCATTCCTTGTTGGTTTCTTTAATTTTAGGCCTTAAAAAGTTTTAAATACATCAAAGGTTTCCATAAAATGTCTCAAAATATATCTTAAATTTCATTGCTTCTACCGTCATCTTTTTTTTAAAATTTTCTTAAATTTTTTTGGGAGGGGAAAATAAATAAGCTAGTTGCACTTATTCTCCCTGGGGACATCATGAGTCATCAAGCAGCGACATAGCTACAGGTCCACTGTTATGGATGCATCAACAAATCAGACATTTTCCTTAAATCGGCTCTGATCAGAACGTCTAATACAAAAACATCTGACATTTTTCACATGTTCCATTTTCACATCGACACTAAGAACTCTGCATAAAAAGACATCAGCATGCACATTATTAAGTAGAGAAAAAAACCAGTGATAATGATACTTTGTTTATTTTCTCTTGGATTCAAAGCTTTAACCTTTATCAAAGGACAATTATCACATGTTCTCCTTTAAGTATTACAGCCCTGATAAACTTCGGAACTAATCAAAATCTCAATCAGTGTGGCTGAAAAACTGAAAACGGAATTAGCCGGGAAAAGCCCTTATTGGTGCATCTTTACACCAATCCTTATTTTTAAGGCTTCCTTAAAAATAATAATAATAGCAAAAATAATTTTACTTCTAAAACTAGCTAACTGGCTTATTTAAGCAATTAAATTCAAACAATTTTGCTATATTCTCATTGAGACACTTGTTTGTAAATAACTGTTATGAAGTGTACCTGTATACTGTAGGAAGTTGCTGAAGTAAAGCAGGTAATCTGGTTGTAAAAGCCCACATATCGAATATCAGGACAGAAAAATACCAACTTCAGTTGGTAAAGTCACATTTAACTTCGAGTCATTACGGAAGTGAAATGCAAATTATCATTATATTACTTTTTTATGATTAATGCAAGTCTTGAACTAATATTATAACGGTGACAAAAGTCGAGTTTAACTTACTGAAACCCTGTCTCATTTACTTTGTGGAAGAGGAACAAATGAGATAATGGCCGTTCAGGTAATGTTCTTTATAGAACATTGATTAGGCCAAGCAAACATTACAAACTCTTTCACCTAGCCTTCTCTCCATGACAACCTAGGAGAGAAGGCAAACTGTCTGAGGCAGTTACATCCTATTAGCAACCAAGTGAAGTTAAATCGCTTAGACAAAACCTTCCACTTTAAACCAATTAGGCTCCAATGTTTACACGCGATAGCTACTACCACATTTTAAACTTTAATAGCTTACTTAGCTGATAAATAGAGCACTCTATGAGTTAAAATGCATTTGTTATTATTGTTTGACGTTCCCTATGAACTCTCAAATGAAACAAAAAAGTATCATTAATGCGAACGGTGAATGAAAACAAACGGAGCTTGTACCTAGCTAAACTAGGACGGGAGTAAAACGGTACAAGAACAGCAGTTTTAATGCTAATGACTGATAACGTAAATGCACGTTCAAGCCAACTGTCAATAACAGTTCAGAATATGCAAAGGTAGCTAATGCTAACCTAGCTCTAGCGGTAATTGTTCAATTAGAACATGCAACTAGTGTACGGTCAAGTGAGTTAGTTTATTGATACGGTGTTTGGCTGAAAATGAAAGGAAAACATTTTCAGCCAAACAGCTGAAAATGTAACACCAAACAGCCACAACAATTAGTTTACGCAGGCTGGAAAACTTGCTAGCCTTTAAGCACAGAGACGTTTCTCACCTGGGTTCCAACAACAACTATCTGGGGCAGCTGAATGATATCCGCACCGACTGTGTTAAATACATCTTGCAGCTTATTAATGACAGGTATAAGGGCCTCCATTAGCGTCGATCCAGAAATCCGAACTGTCCTCCAAAGAACTTTTCTTCACGTGAAACCACACAGGGACAAAGTCATTCAATGCCCCCTCCGCTAAAGCTACTTTCGACTCCTGGATTTGGCCACAACTGCGCAAACAGTTCGACGGAACTGCATTGTGGGAGTTGCAGTTCAGGAAGTACGTTCAGGGGGATAAAGGCGGGTTTGTTTGAAGCAGGCTAAACTACAACCGTTGTTTCGTCACATGTACCGCACTAATCAAAAAGCATATCACCCCTCCGTCACCTCCTATCCCCACCCATTCACCAAACAACGGTTTCTATGGACCAAAATATTTACCTAAATCTCTGGACACGACACCATACTGCCAGAGTGTGATTAGAAAAGTATATGCAATATTTAAAAATAATTCCATTCAACAAGTTTAAGAGAAATATGCACATAGAACAATAGATTTAAAGTTGTAGTTTCTGTGTAACTGTAATAACTGTGGCTTATGGAAAAGGTTCATATCATGATCACCAAACTAATATCAGCTTCTCAATAAAACTTGTCAACAGGGTTAAGCATAAAGTATATAGCTAGCTGATTTTGGACTTGACAAAATACAACAGTTCAATGTAAGCAGGTGACATGGCTCCCAGAATCCTCACTGACTGTGCTAACTTTAAAATAAGACCTGTTGTCTTCTTCCAGACTCTTGGACCTTGATTTTCAAATTAAATACAAAATTTACTCTAATCTGAACAGAAGAAGAGTTTTGGACTACTGGGTAACAGTCTCCAGCTTAGGGGTTTCATATCCTGGCAAGGAAAGTCCCAGCTGTAACATGTCTAACATGTCCTGTTGGTAGGAAGTGATGTTTGATTTAGTTTCCTCAGAAAGTGGAGTCTCTGTTGTACAATTTTCACAATCACAATGGATGATTGACAATTACCAATAACAATATAATCCCTGCTGTCAGGATTGTGCATTTATGGCAAAATGTTCAAAATTCAAATCAATGTTTTTAAATTTAGTCACTCATCCCATCTGTGATTACAACTTAACTCTAAACCAATAGTTTTGTTCTTACAATTGATTTACAACATTTAAAGTGTCTTTAGATATTTTACAGTAACAAACCAACATATGAACATATTATCAACACTGGGCAAGGATTTATATTAAGAATTTACTTGGCCCTAACAGTTTTATTAGTCAGTATAGATGTTAGGTCATACAGCTCATATTCAAGTGACTCAAAAAAAAAAAGAGCAGTTGGACATGCTTTCCAGGTTTTCAAAAACAGTTCTCCCAATTCAAACAAGCTCTCTGTGGTTCAGACTGATAGGAAGATTAAAGTTAAAAGGAAATAAAGCTATCCTTTTGAAGAAGTGTTTTCAAGAACCGAGACAGGACGTCCTGCTGTCTACGAATTGAGCACTCATCTTTAGGGTGCGTTGTTTTAATCTTAACAGTTCCACTGCCCCACTTGATGTAAACTCTGACACACAAACATATCTATGATACTAGAGTTTTTTGTTTCACAGATAAATTACTTTGCACCAAGTGCACTGGAAAAAAAAAAAAAAAAAAAAAAACGTTGACCATAAACATTACACTAAAAACATTAAAACAAAAATATTACTAGCACCATACAATGTAGGAGTGTTTCAAGAGGATGTGGAAAAAATGCTGAAACACAAGTTTAAATAACCAACATGCAGAGGAAGGTAGGTTATTGTGATTCCTGTTTTCCATTTGAAAAACTTCAGTTGTAATGGAAGACAAAGCGGATCCTAGACTAAAAATAAATGATGTGACACTTGAATTCTTGTCAAAACTCAAAGGTGCTTGCTTCATGGAAAAAAAAAACTCTTTCAACTTACACAAACAGTGAGCAAAACTCACTACATTCATTCACAATAAAGCTTATTTGAATTTAGAGCAAAGCTATCTCTAACGCGAGTGTAAGCTTGCAACCCACTTTCTGCTGAACAATCTTGACAACACCGCATTACCCGATCTCGTTGAAGCAATTTAGGTCATAAATGACTTCACGATGCGGTGCAGTCCGTGTAAGTGGTCACCATGTTTCCTCTGCGCTGGGTTACAGTTCTGCAGTGCTGCTTCGTTGTACCGTGAAACCTGCCTTCAGTCTGTTTGGCGTTTCTATCGAAAGTAAACATTCTGTCCATGTCGTCAAACATGTCGTCGAGGATCCCCGCCCCGAAGCCGCCCTGAAAGTGTCTCCTGCGTCTGCTGTGGGACTCCTTGTGGGATTTGGAGTGTTCTTCGAAGTGTCGCCTGTGACGAGAATGTCTGTTCTGGCTGTAGATGTTGAAGTCCTTAAACATGTCGTCAAAGTTGAAGGTGAAGGGCTGGTGGGTGCCTGCTCTTTGCGTCTCCCCTCCTGTGTACACGTCGTCGCCAAACTGATCGTACTCTCTTCTTCTGCTCTCATCGGACAAAACTTCATAAGCTGCACCAAACAAAGCGACAAATAATTCAGTCAACGAGATTGAAAAAGCAACAAAGGTTACAATTACAGGATTCCGTTATATGAACAGGAAGAAAAAAAAAGTGCATCGGGCACATTTTATATCAACCCACAAAGATGCTTCTCTATTTTTTTTTTAAACAGTGCCTTGCAAAAAGTATTCACGCTCCTTGAACTTTTTCACATTATCATATTACAAACACAAGTGCACATGAATGTGAAAAGAAACAATTTTCAAAATTACTTTTTATAAATAGAAATGACTGGGAAGCATTTCATGCTCAACTCCTGCTACCACCAATGTATGATCCAATTTTTCTCTTGGGGAAACATTTTATGCTGGACTAAACAGCTAGTGTCACCAAACATTGCAAACCCTGAATGCATGGAAGTTAAATAATTTGCTAACATTTGTTGCAGTCCAGGTGGGTCTTTACGATATGGATATTGCATTGATAATAAAATCATAGTATATTGTGCAGCCCAACTATAAATCTACTAAGGTTGGAGAACGTGTCAAAAAGGATTGTTATTAGTTGAACACTTACTAAATCTGTAAATAAAAGAACACAATTATTTACAGAAAGACATTCCATTAAAGTCTACCTCATGAACATGTGTCAGAAAATGTTGAAAGGTTGAAAAGTTACTGTAAGAAATTGCAGCTTGACCTTTGATGATTTTAAAACTGCAAACAATCAGTTTGTGGCAAATCTGACGTCAAACAATATCTGCCTATATGTCTGGCTTCACAAACTGCTTACCTTCAGCGATTTCTCTGAATCTTACTTCAGCATCTGGACTCTTGTTCTTATCGGGGTGAAATTTCATTGCAAGCCTATGGAAAGCCTTCTTTATCTGGCGTTCTGTTGCACCTTTGGGCACTCCCAGTATATCATAGTAGTCCTTCTTCGCGAGAATCAGCTCTGTTATCACGAGGACGCATACTGCAAACATCAGGACAGACTGTACAGCTGCCATGGCTACACTGTGCCCTGCATTCAAGAGAAAAAAACTGTGATATAATAACAACAACAATAGATATTTGTCATTTTGAACCCGATACCCAGGCAAACAGCAACAGTTATGTTGCTGTAGATAGTGCAATTATTGTGGTTAATGAGAAACTGACAGCTTATTTTTCGAAGTTGGTCCTAGTAAAAATAGGACCAACGTAAAAAAAAACAAACAAAATTATTTTTCTCTTAGTGATGTAATACACTCTCCTAGCAAAACCTGCTAACATTAGCTACTGTTCTCACGGACTCCTTCAGGTTAGGCTCACCTCACTCACCTTTCTGAAAGCCAAGTGGCGTCCTCTTTCACAGGATCTTTAGATATCTAACCAAAACAAAACCATAATGATGATGTAACGGTATTAATGAACACTATAGACGGAGAGCGTTCAAAACCCGGTAAATTCCTTCTCTTCTTCGCTGGTTTTCTATTCCTCACATCTTTTGCGACTCCTAGTGGTCATTGCTATCATTAGGTCCAGTTCAACTGTTGAAAATATTATCTTTGCGTATAATCAAATTATTAAAAAAGTGTGCACTATGAGGACTACTTGTCTTTATGACAAGTAGTTCATTTTATGGGTAGAGGACGAAAAGGCACATCCTCTGAGATTAAGCACCAAAACTACATTCCTTATACTGTAACTAAGGTTTTAGCCCTTATCCCCGTCCTTACCCACCACTCACCACTGAATAAAGTGGGGCAATTTTATCAACCAATCAGTGAGTTCCTTTTATGGGCCAAGTTTTATACAGCCAATAGAGAAGCAGATAGAGCGTCACGTGAACGTTGTTATTCTTTCGACGGTCACCCTGTCGTCATTCTGGAAATTGTCCGGTTAAATAACGTCTAATGTAGTCGGACGGTGGTTATGTTTTTGTGTTAAAGCTAAACAAAGGAGGGCGACACAATGAAATAATTATGGGATGTTTTACCTCATTGAGACGACAGCATAAGAAGACAGGTATGAGTTGTTATGTCTCGAATGGCCTTTATGAAACTAACAAGTTGCGCTAAGCTAGTATCTGATCTGCAGTTGCTTTCAGCTGTTAGATTTAATCTATTTCTCCCGATAAAAGCAACAAATTCTCAAACACTAGTTTCACCATCTTACCATTTCGTCATTATTGCCTCATTTCTGTTTTCGTTTTGTGCTTCCCCCCCGCCCCCTACCTGTGCTTCTTTGTTGTCCATTTGCAGGCTAATGACAGTACGTGTAGATCTAATATTTCATCGGAAGGCGTCTGTCTTCTTCCTCTGACACAATATGAATCATAGATGGGCCCCAAATATCTGGGTGAAGATAGACAGAGCATCTTCTATGTGTCAGACTCATTCTCGCAGGTCAGCGGCTTTACTGCTCTTGTTTGGTACCTCCTCCTGTAGGATCCATGTGCAACAACCTGTTGGCTACCTCAACCTGAGGCACTTCCATCATCTGAAGACTAGAGGCAGGAAGGCATGGATCTTTAAAGCCAGCCAGGTTAGGCAGCGACTTGGACTTCACACCAGCTCCCTGTGTTTGAATACTTCAGCTTCCAGGTGGTCTGTGGGTCTGAGCCAGCGTATGTCGCGGGTCAGGAGTACTTTGGACACAGTTTCCAAGGCTGTAAGTGGGACGCACACACAGCTTCTGTCCAAAATCTCTCGCCTCAAGCCAAAGGAACAGACACAGCTCCTGGCCAGTGTTGAATCTACAGCAAAACCTGAGGAAAAGGCAATCACCCCCACACCTGCTCCCACTGTATCCACTACACCCAGTTCTTCTGCACATGCTGGCCTCTCTACTTCTGCAGCTGCATTTGATGGGAGGACCACTGCTTCCACTACTCCCGCTGGTTCTGCTCAGGTGACTGTCACCTCTGCAATTGTCACTGTGCGTGACGTTAGTAATAAAAAGCTGAGACGAGCTGCTCCCACTGTCAAAGCTACTAAGAAACAGCAGGAGGAGGAGGAGTTTCCTGCACCTCAGAGTAACAATGGGAACAAAACCACTACTTCCAAAGACACTCAAGGACTTTTCCATCCCAGCGCATTTTCAGCCAACCTAGATGAGACCTACAGTTACTTGTCTCATCACATCAACTCTTACTTTGGCAGCGGAGCAAAGACTCAGAACGAGAAAGGCGACAATGTCGACAACAACCCACCTCCCTCTCAGCCTCAGCAACCCTCCGACCTCATACCTGTGTCCGATAAAGCCGGCCGCGCCCCTCCGGTCACCCCTTTGTCCTCCAAGAAGAGTTTGGGACAGTACTTGTCCTATTCCGCTCCCACTGTGCAGGCATTTGTTGGGAACTACATTGCTCCTCTTGTCCCTAAATTCAGAGCGGGAGAGTCTAAAAGCACTGCGATGGAGGAGAAGAAACCTGAGGCCGTGACGGTGAAACCGACTGAAAGCCCAGTTAGCAGAGAGCAGAGTGCTGCAGAGGAGAAAGCTAAGAAACTTCTGCTCCAACGGGAGAAGGTAGGCCAGCAACAACTGTGTATTTTATGTACGGCACTGTTACTTGAGCAGGGTTCTTATGTTAAACTGTTGTGTGTTTGGAGTCAAGGATGAGATTCTGTGTGTGTGTGTGTTAGGTTGGATATTTACCTATAGTTAAGTAGAATACGATGCCCATGCATGATGGTTGTGAGTCTATTATTGCTGTTTACACAGGGTCTCCACCCCCCCATCCCCTCCCATCACTCTGTAAGTCAGCTGGTGGTGTGCTTACATCGTCTCTCAGTTCTGAGAATCCGTTTTCAAAAATAACCCCTCCCAGACATTCTGTACACATGCTGTAGAAGTGAAAACACCAAACGGCTAGTTACAGCAAAGTGAAGCTAATAAGCTATAAACATATAAAATTCTTCATATATTAATTTAAATATTTTCTACTGAAAACAAGACAAACTTCTTGGTAAACAATACAAAAAAAAAAAGTAATTTTATTACAGGCCACAATTTTAATTCATGTGTTGTGATATCTATATAACACACCACCAAATTGAACTTTTTATTCCCCCCCCCCCCTCTCAGATCATAGCCAGGGTGAGTGTGGACAACCGCACCCGGGCTCTGGTCCAGGCTCTCCACAGAGCATCAGACGTCAGGGTCTACATCAGCAGGGTGGAGGACTTAAGTTACCACCTGCTGGAGTTTCCAGAGACCCGTGGTGTAGCAGTCAAGGTGAGGGATCAACAGTCCGTCTTCTTTTCCCCCTTGGTGGGGCCTGTCGATGCTTTCGCAGATGCTTGTCTAGCACAGATTAGTCTGGTTTGCTTTTAGTGCTTAGTGACTGAACTCACAGTGTAATATGACATTCATCTGTTCATCTTTTTGTGATTAAAGTGTAAATGAATATTATAACACTCACCATAGCTTTTTCTTATTAAACACAGATTTACTCTATTTTAATGTTAGCCTTGAAACATAATAAGAAATGCCCAACTGATCTGACATTGTATTGATTACTTTATATTATCATTTTTTTCTCCTCTATCTGCGCTGCTGGATGAGCAGCTGTTTAATGCTGGATGTTTCTGTTATTTATTATTCAGCTGCCATGTAAAGAGTTCCACTTGTTTAGATTAATTTCACTTTTTGCTGAACTGCAATGTGTCAAAACAAGTTTGCTGTCATTTGATATGCATACAGTAATAATAATGTTATCAGTTGTTAGTTCAGGATGTTATTGAGAGAACATGAGAAACCGTCTATGGATGTTGTGATCTGTCTTTGTAATTTAAATGGAATCTTTGGGTGTACGGCAGGCTGTGTTAACATAAAATTGGCTTCACCGCACTTTCCTGAACTGTAGGATATTTCAAATGATAAATCCGGTTACGTCATTTGAGATATGAAGCTGATTTTTTTTTTTCTTAAAACAGCCTGCCATATTGGGTACTCATTGCTAGTGTATTTGTTTGGCCTTTAGAAGTGACTTAATTCTTCCTGGAGTAGATTTAACAAGGCATCAACATTTTAGTCTATATTTACGTGATAGCACCACACAGATCTGGGGTTATCATGATGTGGCTGTCCTGTTCCTCTGCCTGCTCCTTCTTCTGTATTTGACTTTGTATAGCTTGTCCATCCATTTCTGTTCATATAACGCCATAGTTGATGAACAGCATCTTTTTGCTCTCTCTTCTTCTCCCCTTTCATGTTTGCCAGGAGAAGGTCATTCCTTGTCTGCTGCGTTTAGAGCAGGCCAACGACCCGGGCTTAAGGGCTGCAGTCAGAGAAGCTCTCGCCTTGGTTGGCTATCATAAACCTGTAAAAGGCCGTGGGATACGAATCCTGTCCATAGACGGAGGAGGTTTACGGTACAGATTTAGCTCTTTTTCTCCTCCTTGCTGCTGAATATGTGTCATGCATCAAACAGTGTCCCGAATCACTAAATATTCAACTGTCCAGTCAGTGCTTTCTGTTTGAATAGACCTTCTGCTCTTGTGTGTCTGACATTTATTCCTTCAGGGGAGTTCTTGCCCTTCAGACCTTACAGAAGCTGGAAGCCCTGACCGGCAAACCCATCCATGAACTGTTTGACTATATTTGTGGTGTCAGCACAGGTATGTTGTCCTTCTGCTCTATTTCACCGTGTGCAGACTGAAAGCATGTTGGTGGATTATGAAAGCAGAGTGCAACACTAAGAAGGGTACCGGCTGAACTGTCAGTGCAGATCGCTAAGTGACCCATTTTGTGGCTCGGCTTTTGTTTAGACCTCAGTTTCCCTGACAGCAATGACCTCGATGTTTAAACGTGTTCAAACATTACATAAAGCAGTGACGTGACGCCACACAGCTGGATGTTAGGCCAGCGTCAGCATTATCCCGTTTGATGAATTGTAGTTCACGCAGATTATTTGACAGGCTTAAATTCTGTGAGCAAATCTCCAGAATGTTATGAAAAATCGCTGGAAAGATTAAAATTGTAAAATGTTGAAACCGTTTTTAAATTGATCTACTACTGGGATAGTTTTACTGCGCTCTAGTAACTGAAAATGCCACAAGAGGGCGCTGTGGGTCTTTTTCAGACTCCTTCTACATAACGCAGCAGATTGAACAGAAGCATTTTATAAGCTGAGCAGTGTTTTTAAGGTTCTCTCAGCCTTAATCTCCAACAGTTGGAGGAGTTATTGTACTTGAAGATTTAATGCATGTTGACAAATAATAATGCGGTCTGTGTGCCAGATAAACTATGCTCATTTAAACCACATCTGCCCAGTTTGATTGCCCACATTATTCTTGTAGATCTAAATCTCTTCTCTCACAGTTACATTGTGCAATTTTAACTGTGTAAGTGAACATTTAGCTTGGCTGTTCTTTATTTAGGATTAAACGCAGAAGCTTTTTTTATTATATACCAATCCAGCACCATATTTCAACCTAGTCCTTTTTTTTAATGGTTTTATGTGTTTTTACCTCAGGAGCTGTCATAGGGTTCATGCTGGGCGTGATCCAAATCCCTGTGAAAGAGTGCGATGATCTGTACCGGAGGCTGGGCTCAGACGTTTTCAAGCAGAACGTGATTTTAGGCACCGTGAAAATGGGCTGGAGCCACGCTTTCTATGACAGCGAGGCGTGGGAGAACATCCTCAAGTCAGTTTCACTGCTGTGGTTCATCGTTGAGTAAATATTGTTAGAGTTATTTAGAGTTAAAATGGCAAACAATTCTTGTTTTTTTTTTTGTTTTTTTTTTAAATCTTTGCAAGTCATTGACACTGAAGAGCTGTGTTATTATTGATTGGCCATAAAATAAAATAAAATAAAACAATGTTGAGATGATTCCTAAATCAGTCACTGTAAATGTGGGTCTATAATCCAGTCAAAAGTATATATTATAATTCTTTTAACATGCAGTGCTGAACAAAGGGCTAGATGCACCAATAACCTTGTATTTTTTGAACTCAAGAAGTCAAAATTGATCAAAAGTTCCCCCGTCTTTCTGAAGTTCTTTTAAAGTTCTTCTTTGACTCCTACAACTTTGTGAAGCGTTTTCAGACTGCATACTAAGACTATTTTCAAAGGAAAAGTGTAAGAACGCTATGTCATGCATTTCAAACCTTTATATAATGTAATGTTTTAATTGGTGGGGGGTATCCAAAGTGAGATGACCCTATGCAGAAAATTATTTTTTCCCCTAATCCCGTGTCTGGTTATGTCACGCTTTACACAAACAACTGTTAGCTGTAACTAACAGTTGGGTTTTGGGTTGTCCTGCTTCATCTCAGGCTGATTGAACTCATGACCAGACATTTTCCTCTAGGAGTTGTTTGTGAGTTTACGGTTCCATCATTTGCTGGTAGTCATCCAAGTCCTTAATCAGCAAAAGAGCTCCAGACCATCATGCTACCACTACGATGGTTGATCTTCGTTTTCGAAAGTGCTGCATTAGTTTTTTTTTCTTTTCTCATCTATATGCAGAATAATTTAAATATTAAGAGTAGCAATGAGAAAGCAAGAGCATGTTCTGAATAGTTTAAAAGACAGATAATCAGAGATTGAAATATATATTTTTAGCCTTCTTCGTGTTGTCACATAACATTTCTAAATTCTATTGTTTTTAGATTTGACAAGGGAGCCAATCACTTCTCCACATGGTTTGGTTTGAACACCTCTTGTCCTATAATATATGAAGTCATATATGAATCATTTGAAAACTACATTTCCTATTTACATTTCGGTGTGGGGGACAAAAAACAGACAAAATCTATAATATAACAAGCTGAATCTGAAGAGAATTGACATGCTGTTATCCCCCTGTAGGGAGAAAGTGGGCTCCCACATCCTTGTGGAGACGTCAAGAAATCCCGATTGCCCCAAGGTGAGCTTTAGATCCTTTTATTCTTCTCTCCTGTTTGTCCTGCCTTCTTTTTTTATTAGCTTTTTTTTTATTAGCTTCACACTAAAAGAACCACCTCTGTTGTTGTTTTCTGAACCTACAGGTGGCAGCTGTGAGCACCATCGTGAACCAGGGGCTTCCTCTGAAGGCGCACGTCTTCAGGAACTACAACCTGCTGCCCGGGGTGCGCTCCCACTACCTGGGGGGCTGCCAGTACCAGCTGTGGCAGGCCATCCGTGCCACGTCAGCAGCCCCCGGGTACTTCCAGGAGTTCAAACTGGGAAATGATCTCCACCAGGTCAGACACATTAGCTCACAGAGCAAATACCTGGGTATTAATTTGTCGTGTTCCTTGCAGGAAATCTACGATTATAGACATTCGGTTCTTTACTACCTGCACATTTGAGATGATTTCACATGTAATTGGCTCTACATTCACTCGGCGTGCATACATTTAGTGGTCCCAGACAGTTTTAGCTGCTCGTAATTAGAAACAACATATTTCGTCCTGAAAAAACCACTCGTGCTGCTTTTTATGCAAAAGCAAATAATTACAGAAGCTGTTAAAAAATGTGCATGCATTAAGGCAGAGACGTCACTTTCCACGCTGTGCACCACATCCTCTGCCGGCTGACCTTTTCTTGGTTTCTTCCACTTCTTGCTCCTGTGAAGGTTCAATTTTAGCAATCCTTCATTTCAAATTCATCCTGTATACAGTATTCTTCATCTGTGCGACAACGCAGCAGCAGTCCTCTGCTACACACTACAGAATTCATTGTCAGGCTGCCGAATTAAAATGATTTGAGCATTCACGGCTGAGGATGAAAAAATGGAAGGATTTCAAGCAGCCTAATGAGAAAAATCCTCTGCACAGTAAGAGGGAAGCAGGAACTCTATTTTTTTTTTTTTCCTAACAGTGTTTATTTCCAGTCAGCTACATTTTTACTGGAGAGTGAAGCAGCAGAGTCGTTGTGAGGAACACTTAAATCCATCATCTGCTGCAAAGTGGGATGCATTAGCCAACAGAAACCTAACGAAGCACCTTTCTACTTTAGCATTTTACTGATCAATATGCGCTCCTCCTTCACTCTGAGCTCAGGCAGAACACAGGGATGATGTTTGTTTAAAAAAAACAAAAAAAAAAACACCAGAAAGGACTGGTAAAGCCACTGCCTTGATGTGTTCAAAATTGTACTACTAAGTTGTTGCAATTAGAGATAAAAATCACAGAGAGGCAAAAATCACAGTTTTCAGCTCCTCATCCGACTGTCATTCACAATATAGATGTAATCGTTGCATCAAAGGCCATAACGAGCTTCAGCGAGCTTCGACACTTCTAATTGGAAGCCGGGTTTCTCCGTATATGTGAATTGGCAAGTGCAGGGGTGAGAGAATGAAAGAGACTCGTTGATGAAAACCCACCTATAGCAGGAGATTTCCCCAGCACGCCATATTCCAGGTTTTCCTCTACTTTGAGCTGCATAATTTATCCCGACCGCTGCGTCCCCCTGCTCACACACACCAGCAATTTGCCTGCTGCATTTGCTTTGTCGGAACGAAGAGACAGACTGTCTAATTGTGGAATCGCTTTTACAAACTCCGTTCGTTTACAGATGCCAAGAAACCTCACGCCGAGTGAGGTTGAGGTGGCGTCAGCAGTTCAGACCACGTGCAACATATCCCACACGTAAAATTAGTTCATTGGTTGTCACTCAGACTTTAGTCCAATAAATCGTAAGAAAATATTTTAAAGTTCCGATTCACATTCTCTGTGTGTGGGTTTGTAATTGAAGCATACGCTGTTTTATTTCAGCTTTGTCCTTGTTTTATTTTCATGCTTTTTCAGTGACGCACCATCGAGTTATCAAAATTAGCCAACTTTTTCAAAACGGAAACATTTGCCATTTTCAAATGCCTGCTCATTAAGCGTTTTATGATTTTTTTAAAAAGAAAAATCAGATCAAGATTAAGGTAGAGCTACACCAAGCAACAACTGTGAGCGATTGCTGACTTGATGGGCAAGAACCAAAAAACAGATTCTTTTTCTGTTCAGTCAACGCAGCAACGTTAAGAGCTCCCTCCATTTTCAGCCTATAAAGACATCAATCAACTGCATGTACACTACTGCTCTTTTCATTGGGTTGAATAAAATCTACGTAGAGGTCAGGAACTGGTGATTTGACATATTGTGGCAGGTAAATTGTCTGGTGGTTTCAGAACCACTGTCTCTATCAAACAACAATTTTTAAATTGGATTTTAATGGTGAGACCAATAAGACGGCCGTGAATCGGTATTGACAAGGAAAAGTCCGATTGGTACACCTCCAGGTCTGGGAGGTATGCTTTGATGAATAAATAGGGACGGATTCAAAACCAGTTCATCTGTCATTTTGTTATTTGTTGGTTAATTTTTGTACAGTCAAATTTACAATTAACAGAAAATGTACACATAGAAGTCTTTAGGTCTTGTAGTCCATACCAGAAATTTGACCTCAAAGTGCTTTTATGACTTTGTATTTTTGTATTTTTTTTTATTATTTTTTATTTTTTATATAAAACACTTTGAACTGCCTTGTTGCTTAAATATGCTATGCAAATAAGCTTGATTGATTGATCGAAAGAAAACCAGAAACAGGCATGGACACTTTCGTAAGGCACTCTAAATGTTAAACTGATGTAGAAGCTACAGAGGCTTAGAGATTTGTAAAATAGCTTTTTCATTAATGCTATTATTGGTTTTGATGAGTAAATGGGGATTTCAATTTTTGTTCATTAAAGCAAAGAAGCTAAGAGAGAGAATTTTACTGCAGGTAAGATAGTTATGTCATTTTCTCTTAACAGCACACAGCTTTGAAACTATAAACCACTTCTTTAAATTTTAGATTTAATGCTCGTCAGAGAATAACATTCTCAGAGTAAAACACATTTTTTTAGTTATATCAATGGTTTCCACAGTTTAGTATCCATATTCATGTCCGTCCAGCTTTAAACGCCATCCAGTCGGATGACTTTATTTACTGGCTACTTGAAGCCATTGACGAACACAACATGCTTTCAGTATGATGTCAGGATTCCCTAGAGAGACAGTCATCTCAGTCTTTCCCTTTACCACCCACAGACTTTTTCTTCTAATTCAAGCCCCAAACAATCACCCCGTTGTGCGGGCGAGCGCCGGAGTCGGTATGCCGTGCGCAGACGGCCAACCGTCGGAAATCTCTCGCCCTGCGTCTGAAGCGAGTCGACGGTTTGTTGGCGTTTCTGCGAGCCTGCAGGCTCATATTTAAATCCGACGGAGCCTCAGCTGTAGTTTCCGATCAGTGACGTTGGAGAAATTGTAACTTGGGGCGAGACTTTTGAAGCAGAGCAGCTGTGGCATTATCAAAGCCTCGCCATCTGATGCCGTTTCCTCAGAAGGGATGCTTTCTGTAGGGATAAGGACAGAAAAGAGTGATGAAAACGAGGTGATGAAAGGAAGTAAGAGGACTATGTTCCACATCAAGTCTTTCAGTTATCGCAGCCCTAAATAACACAGAAGTACAAGACCTCAGGCGCTTCACAAAGGATGCTACGGCATGCGTGGAATGGCGAGAAGGACCCAGTCGTTCCGCCTGGTTACCATGGTATCTGGTGAGGCGATGGAAAGGAATGGGGGAAGATTGTTTTGTGCCCATCTTTACCAGCATTTGGCAAAAAAAAGGCATTAAACAAGTGACCACTGACACCCCCCAGAGCGACCTGATGAGAGCCCCAGCAGGCCACCATGCTCTGCAGAAAGACTTTACACAGCTGTAAATGGACTAGGTCAGATCGCCGCTCTCATTTTTTTCCACTAATGAAGAGCAAATTTTAAACATTAGCTCAAGAAGACATTAAATCTGGCTTCTGAAAGAAGAGAGTGTTACATAATCAACTTTTCTAAAAGGCCAGCTGAAGAAATCGCAACCTTTTGGAGCTCTGTTTTCACTTACTCGCTCTCTCTCTCTCTCTCTCTCTCTCTCTCTCTCTCTCTCTCTCACTCTCTCTCTCTCCTTTCAGTGTGAATCTTTTGTTAATAAATTAGGCATTCAGCCCAACAGTGAGGAGAGCAGAGATGTAAAATTCAGGAACAGTAACACGGGATCCTTCTGGAAGCTGTTATGTCTTAGCTGTCCCTCTGTAATAATCTTTAAAAGCTTGGCTATGAGGATAGAGCTTAAACATTTTAGCCCTGCTGCAGAGAACTTTCTCTTTATGTTTGTGCCCAAAGGGAAAAAAAAGGAAACGGACTTACAGAAAAAGCTATAGGAGGTTTTAATGCTATCAAGCAGACCTTCATCTGATTAAATTTCACACAGAGTGCTTTTGGATTATGTTGTTAATTACTGATGAACCTTTGGGATATATGGGGTGAATGTACAGTGCATTGGAAAAAAATATTTCCAGCCCTTAAATCCCATCGCATTTCAACTACAAGCTTCATTGTTTTTTATTAGGATTTTATTTGTTAGACCAATGAGCAGTAGATAGATTTACGGCCCAGAACTTGGACCGAGTCGGACTGAAATTATTTGTTTGATGGTCGGGTCGGGCTTCTGTGGCGCGTTTAATAAGACTGCAATATGTACAGCACAGAAAAGCTAAACGAGAATATATAAACGAAAATATAAAGATGGAAACATGGGCTTTAATAATTTCAACTAATAATCTAAAAGGTGTGCCACGCATGCTGCATGTATTCAGATACCTTCAATTAAAATTCAGTGCAAACAATTGCCTTCAGAAAGCTCTTTTGGTAAATAGTGCTCACTGGTGTATGATTTGATCTCGGTACAAATCCACCAGTTTTCTAATGATCTCTGAGGTTTGCTGGAGCTCATCAGTGATTAAACAGCATCGTGAAGACCAAACAGAGAGGTTATGGGTAAGTTGGTGGGGAACTGGTTTGGTTCTGAAACAATATTGTGAACTTTTAACGTCTCCTGGAGCGCGGTTCAAAAGTGTGGCGTAAACTGAAATCTACCAAGACGTGATTGTCCACATAAACTGACAGGCTGGACAAGGAGACGCCTACGGCTCGGGTCAATTATGTAACTGCTAGCTGTACTCTACAAATCTGGCTGCAATGGAAGAGCGGATGTAAATGCATGCGGATGTTTTTGCTCGTGTTGAGACACATGTTTGTGGATTAGATTGGTCGGATGATTATGCAGACACTCTGGTGTTTAATAGCTCTTGCAAATCTTCCCAAATCTTCTACTCTGACAGTACATCAAGCAATGAGGAGACGGATTTTTTTTTTTTTTTTTTTTTTTTACAGCCGCGCCTCCAGATGTAATTCTCCAGGGTAGTCCACAGCTTTAAATCTTCAATTTGAAGTTTTATTGAGATCCAAATCTGTGCTCAATATGAGAAGAGCATGGAATTAAATTTATATTGTAAAGTAGGCAATCATTACATGAGCTCCATGCTGTTATGGAGTGAGGACATAAAGGAGCAACTGAGCCAAATCAATCTGAATCACTCCACAGATTTTCAGTTCGAGCTGAACGAGCACAGCCGGCAAATCTGATTAATCGTTTAATCAGAAGGTATTTGTGAATTCAGAGAATGTCTAGGAAAGAGCCTGTCTCACTTACTGTGTCTCCCTGAGGCAAAGTCGAAACATCTACACATGGATTCCTCCTCTGTTTAGAGCTTGAGAGGATGATTTGAACCTTACCATGACCTTTGGCGTCTGTGGAGCTAAAGGCCAAATGGAGAACCGGTCGGCGTAATTACATAATATGGCATGAAGACCTCTCACTTGACCTGTCCACCACATTGGAATGATACTCTCACAGATTCTGCTCTCATCTTTGCTTTTCACAATGGAGTCTTTCATTGTGGTTTGGATTCCACTTGACGAGGGGAATTTCCTAAAGTCTCAGTTTTTTTTTCTTTCTGATTACATACAAATACACCAGGATTGGGAATCTTAAGAGACCTTATGATTCAGTTACCACTCAGAGGGCTATGATGCAAATGGATTATTAACGTAACAAGGTTCCTTCCCCTCCTTGCCCCGAAATAACACAACAGCCAACGATCACATTCTAATAATGTAGAGCCAAAGACACTTAAGTTGAGCAAAAAAGAAGAAGAAATACCTCAGACAATAAAATTCACAAAACATTTGTACCAGCAGCTCTGACAGAAATGCTTACGGACCTCAGCACATTTCGAACTAACATTGACGGCTGACCTTATTCACAGGTAAACAGTGAAGCCTGCTTCTCTTACCTTATCCGACATTCCTCTGCCACTTGCAGTTAAAATTCATTTAAAGCTATTTGTTGGGCTCTCAATCACTCTTCTCTATTGGAGAATGCAACGTTTTGTTTGTAGTGATTGTCATGACTTTGTTCTCGTCTAAGTGTTGTTAATTCCCCGAGTCCATAGTTCTGAACAATCCTAGAACAATCCTAGAAGCTTTAAACTTTTTCTGGGCTATGGTGAAGCCTTGAGATCATTTGCTTAATTGTCCTTTGGCGAATGGTAGCAGGCTACTGATAGCTGTTTTATTTCCACTTGTGGGACAAACAGTGAAAAATAGTTTCTGATATATGTTGTAATTCTGAATATTTCAGATTCGTCTTACAAAGCTTGAATTTGGCTCAAAACATATTTTCCTCTTCGGTGGGCATTGGGTGAGAGGTGGAGCACTTCCTTGATGGGTTGTTCATCTATGACAGGACAACATAGACATCCATGAACGCACACACCGTAGGGTCAATTTTAAGAAACCAATTATCGAACATGCATGTTTCGGGAGTGTGAGTACCCACAAGGGAGAACATGTAAAGTCCATTTAAAAAGACCTTCAGCCATGACTTGAGCCGTGGATCTTGCTGCTTATTAGTTTTATGACCCAACAGTAATTTTAATAACAGGTTTGAGCAACAGGAGAAGAAGTTTATAAAACACTAGAGACCTCCACCAGCGTGCCAGAGGACCCACTCAGGTTGCTTCTTCAGCTCAGCTGTGTCTTATCTGGACAGCACTGCTTTAGTCAGCTACAGACCGGACTGTGGTGGTCATTTTGTCATCTTGTTCAATTTTAGCAGGGCTCCTGAAGTCTGAGGGTAAGCAGAGTCTCATTGGAAATAAAACAGTCAAAATAAAGGGTCAGCTCACATTAAAACGACAATTTTATTACTGCGCCACATGTAATGACATTGGCGATTTCTTGCACAATAAAGTACAATGGAGACTATTTTGAACACTTAATTATCTACTATGAAATGAAATGAAAAAGAGCCTTTTGTGCACAACAGTCAGGTTGTGAACGATATCAGTGGATGTCCAAGGCTTATGTAATGCTTCTCTAATAATCCCCTAATTAACTATGAAAAAGGACTCTCATTTGTGGAGCTTCATTGTAAATCATGGCAGAGCTCAGTGCCCTGTCCTGTCCCTGTCAAAGAAGCCCAGAGGAGGAAGTATAATGACCACAGTCACTTTAGTGGAGCTGTGACAGGAATGCCACACCAGACGCACAATGTAGTTTCACTTCATTAAGGCTTAAACAAAAGGTGTCTTCATCTTCCTCTTTTGGCTGCTAAGACAGGAGTTTACCCACACTTTAGAGTGAGCAAGATATTGAGAAATAGAAGCTGAGCGGAGAGGATAAAGTTTTCTGTCCCCGTTAATGTGAGCTGACATACTCTGGGGCATGAAATTACTTTTTCTGATCCTGAAGATAGCACCTCTTTCCCATTCAGCTCAGGCCTTCAACTCTGAGGCAGCTTAAAGCGGGCACAATGAAGATAAGCTGCCCAAAATTAATGAGAACTGATAGATTTTTAACAGGAGCGCATGCGACATCATGCAGATGTTCAGGCGTTGCTCGTGGACATCTTGGCGGGGCAGGGCTACAGATTTAACTGAGCTGATGGTGAACTGATCTCCAAAAGGCGTAGAGCTCAAAATGAAACATTATTTTCACAAACTGACTATCTGCCAATGATTTAACTAGCGGATTAATGCCTTGCTGGTGTTTGTGTTCCCACAGACACTTTGGCTCTTTATTAGATTGTAAGAACTGCAGCTTTCACACAGTCACAGCAAGAAAAGGTCATAAAATGCAAATTTCTGGGTTTCATGAATTATCTTAAAACCTTATTTCAACAGTCAACAGCCATTAGCTTCTCTCAAAAGAAATAATGATACTAGAAAAAAAAATCACACTGGCAAATGATGTTTTAGTAAGTTAGTAAACTTTATTTACATAGCACCTTTTACAGGTCAGAATCCCCAAGGCTTCTTTAGAAGACGACTTGGTGGAGTTCACATTGACATGCGGAAGATGAAGCAAACGTTTTGTATGTGAACAGCTTGTTGGAGCATAGAGACTATAAATATTGCCTTTGTCTGTATGTCTAAATGCCATAGCAGTCGTGTCCATTTTGAAATCTTATATCTGCTGTAATTGTTGATAAATGAAACATTACAGCACTTTTGTCTTAAGTGTAGACCTTCCACTAGAGACAAAAAGAAAACAAAAATGTATGTTCAGTTTTAGTTTCGATATTTATTGATACGTCCATTGAACAAGCAGTGGACAAAATGGTAAAACTAACGTTCCCGACCATACAGACCGTTTTGGGGTTTTTAAAACATCATTAATTATTGTGACAACGATGAATCAAAGTTTTTATCATGATTAGACATTTAAAATGATAAATGATGCCTTATACGATAAATGCAACCCCCCCTGCATTTACAAGGCCACAGGATAATCCCAGGCTTGCTTTGATCCTCTTGAGCAAATAACTACCAGCTTCCTACAAAAAGCAAGATATGCAATCAAAACAAAGCACCGGGTGTTTCAGGAAGTTGCATTTCAAAGTTGGAATTTCTCTCCATTTGATGGAAATTGAACCTCAAAGGGGCAACACATCCATCAGAGAGCATCGTTTGACGGGGATGAACCCTCCGAGGACTTGCATCTTGTGACACATGGCAAATTGCAGTTTGAGCAGCTTTGGTCCCGCAAATCCTTATAGATGGAAGCAACCTCTGCCTCGTGTCACGCTGCCGCTTTGACCGGCAGCTGGAGTTTGAGAACTTTGCAGATCGCCGTTATAAAATGCATTGTTTCTAAATTCAGTGCAGCAAATCCAGCAAACAGATTTTTCTGCACCTTCCACGGTGGTTTGGTATCCGTAAAGCTGACTTGTTACTTCATGCTACAGTTTAAAAAAAAAAAATGCAAGATTTGAATCTGTGGGTAATCAATAAGTCATAAAAAAAAAAGAAAATGTATGCTCTGAATTGTCCAAGCAGGTGTTTTGCAATGGAGGCAACATTCGACCATGAATGCTGTAATGTTGCTTGCCTTGGCACACAGTGTGAAACGAGCCACTGTTCCTCTGAAGCTGCCCTCCGGCCATCAGCACGGAGAGGCCATAACTGGACCTGGGCTGCTGCCTTAATTGACACAGAGTTCAGAAAATGGAGCCTCACACAGCGCGAGTTGGCGATAAGAAAACTGCTTAGTTGTTTTGTTTCCAGCTGGGCTTGCCTGGTGCCCTCTGCAGTAAGTCACGCTTTAGTCTCCATCAGGAGCATTTCCAATCCAAGCGTTTTCCCCCTTTCCTCCAATTTCTTTCTGTCTTTCTTTGCCAGCCGAGCTGCCGCTGCTGCATAATGATGTGCTTTGGACAAATGTCCACCTCAGCAGTTCTGCTGTGCTTTGTGGCAGAGTTAAGCCCTCTTTGTGGGACTTTTCTCTATCGGCCTGTTAGACCAATTCTCTGTCACACTGGTTTGCTTTAGAAGTATTAGCTAATGTGTAGGTTTACTCAGAAATGACTCGCGCAGTATGGTTTAAAAGGAATGATTCCCATCAACTTCTAAGATGTTGGATATGATTTAAATTCAGAAAAGAAACGTACTCATCCTTTAGTCTATTTTTGAAAGTCTTTTCTTTGTACAAAGACCAGAATATCATGAAACTAAGCAAAATATAAGCCATAGGTTACATTTGAAGAAAAAGAGAAGCACATTTTGACTCACATAGGGACTGAAGTAAATACAGGTTCCATTGTCCTCTGTATTTATTTGCATCGCTGGTAAATATGTTAGGTCTTTAAAAATAAATTAATTTTTATGGCATAATCAGCATAATCTCACACTAACAAATGCAGGCACATGACCTCACTAATTTTCCTCCTCATTGTGCATAGCGGCAAGATTTACTTGAACCTATAGTCACTTTCCCAACTTCTGAAGATCAGCACCTAATTTGCTTTATCGGCATTCTCTTTTGTCTTTCCCATCATAAGGCGTAAAAATTGGCCCCTGTGGCCCACGTCCAGACCCAAGGGAAGCGGGAAGTTTTGCGTATCATTTCCTATTACAAGATTAGATTTTTTTTAAATGTTGGCTCAATATAATATTGCGAATCAGTAATTGTAGAAACAGATGCTCCATCATTATAAAAGCTTAAAGGCCAAATCTCTGCAACATTAAAACTACACTGATACTAACATATTGTATTTAAATAAGTCTTTACAAGAAGTGGCAATAAGAGCAGAGTGAGCTCTAAAAGTATTTTCATTTTTTATATTGATTGGCTTAATGCAGGGTATTGAATGTGCACTATAAGTCCATGGTAAATCAAAGCAGACATCGTTATGATGCATTATCTGTAATCATTATGAAAATGTTAACATGCAAACAGTAGCAAATAATCCAAGACCCTTGTGTCTGGGACATGCTGACCATCCCTCATCTGCCATGCTGTTGCATGTGTATTTGATACTGTATCCGCTCTTAATGTCGTCCAGGCCGTCTGTGCTGTTTTCCTGATATTTGTACTAATGCAAGTGTCTTTTCAGGCCGTTCAAATATGTTTTTCTACTTTCTATACTCTCTCAAATTTTCTGCAGATGTGTATGTGTGTTTTTGTTAGACCTTTAAACGACCTATGTTGACACACCCACATAATTATACACATCGACTCAAAGCAAGAATGCTCTTTCAAATCAAACATCCACGTATACCCAGTCATATGAGCAAGCACTCTTCCCTTTGCTGTGTCCCCAGACACTAGGGGGCCCCTGCGGCTGCCCCCCGCCGGGCCTCTTTAATGAGGACTGGCCCCGGTGAGTTTGATCCTGCTGCCAGCTCGCAGCCCTGTGGCCCCATCAGCCTCATGCCTATTCAACAATCCCCACAGCCTCTACAGTGACTCCCCCCAGTGCCTTGGGTACAGTATGGATCCAAAGCAAAAGCTCTCCCAGGCGCCTGCTTGGTATCAAAGCTAGCTGAGATGAAAATGTGGAGAAGGGATGAAAAAAAAAAAAAAAAACCTTAACAGTTTAGCTCTGTTTTTTTGTAGATGTTCAAGCAGCTCCTCAGCTGTACATTGATGCTTATTTTTATTATTATTTTTTTAAAAGTGATTAAATAAAAAACAAGTCTCTTGACTTCAAGAATCTGTTCATGCTTTTAGATTAATTTGGGTTTTCCTTCTGATCGTCTTGTGATATCCGGTCTCAAACACAGGACTTCTTCTGTTTCTGCTCAGGACGGAGGTCTGCTGATTAACAACCCGACAGCGCTCGCGATCCACGAGTCTAAGTGTTTGTGGCCCGACACGCCGCTGGAGTGTGTCGTGTCGCTCGGCACAGGACGCATCGAAACCGCCGGCAAGACCAGCGCCACTTATACGAGCCTCAAAACGAAACTCGCCAACGTCATCAGCAGTGCCACAGATACCGAGGGTAGGTGACACAAAATGTCAGAAAAACTGATCTTAAGTCAGACAAAAATTTGAATGTACCGTATTGTCTGCACATTACGAGCTCTAGAATAAATTATTTGTTCTTTTTTTTTTGTATTGCAAAATTTGAAGACAAATGAATATTACAATGAGACCTCTTCAATTCTGTCTATTTCCAAAAGAATATGACAAAACCAAAATATTAAAGATTATAAAGGCTCTTTAGAGCTTTAAAAGGAACCTATTGCCACACTACTGTTTTACATTATATTTATGTATTGACTTGGGGGAGGCGAGTTGAAAATGAATTTTGAACACTGTATATTTTCCCTTCCACTTTCCAGTTACGCACTTCTCTGCTCTGTCCTGTTGCAGACATGTCAAGCTAAAGGGTCCTAAGAAGCATCTGGCCCACGATACAATTTCATAAATAGATTATTAATGGTTCACCAATAGCTTTGTAGCGTTTACACCAATCACACTACATATCCCATTATTCACCACAACAGTTGCTCACAGCTCAAGCTGCACCTTTTCCGCGTTGTCAAATAGTTACAAACCAAGTCAGACTTGCGAGGTTCCCAAGTGCACATTTTGCTGATGAGGAGTTTACTGAGTTTGCAGAGCACCGGTGACTTTAACGCACAATCTGAAACTGTTTATAGAACCACAGTGCAACAAGGTAAAGCGTTCCACGTAGCTTTAACCCTATACGCCTGAGACGATACCCCATCTCCACATTCAACCTGCTCAGAAACTCGACATGTTTGGCAGCGTGATATGCCTCTGAAAGCAACTGTTCTCTGTAAGGAAGGCGAAGCAGATGTGCGATTCCACACCACAACATGAAAAAACAAATGCTTCTCGGAGGAAGCAAAACATCCCTGTGTTGAGACATTGCTGCCATTGTCGTGTTTTTTGTCAGGTTTTTCCCAGACTTTTCATAGAGTAAATATATATGGCACTTGCTGGAATCAATTTGTGTTTGTTACATTTTTTCCATCTGCTCAGATTTTTTATTCAAGTTAAAACAAATTTATTTTACATTTTTGAGTGAATCTTAATCCTGTTTGACCGGGACATAACCCATGCCTGAAAGCTTTTGTAGCGCACTATGTTATGTGTGCAGTGTCTAAAGTTAAACATAGAACACTATTAGGACATATGCACAAAACTCTCTTTCCCCTACAAATTTTGGTTTCTGTGAGTTCAGTGCTGAAAAAGGACTGCAGTTTATCTTTGTCCAAGATGGATCCCGCTGCGGCCCTGTGAGGCTGCAGCCTCTTAATGTCCTTATCACCTCTCGACATGGGCACTTCTGCCGTGCCTAAATTTGGCTCACCCTGTCCCTGTTGATGCTGTGGTGCAGGATGCGACCCAGTTGCTTCATTGGACTTTTCTTTTTTCCTCTATAAGAAATTACAACCTCATCTTGTTAGCTGGCTCTTTTTTTTTTTGCCCTGAAACCAGCCAATAAATTATAAAATATATAATCTGTCACAAATTTTTATTTATTTCTCTTTTTTTTTAAGGTTTGTCTTCAAGGCCCCTGCTTAGTTCAGGTCAGATAAAACTAAACATGGCATGATTACAGCCTGTTATGGAGCGGACTTTAACTTAATGGACAGCACAGTCCTGAGCGCAGTGTGGCATCGCTCTGAATGTTAAACATGTCTTGGAAAGCTGACCTTGGGTCAGATTTCTCCTGAGACCACCGGTCACTCTTAACCCTTTACAAATTCTTTGTTGTGGTACTGGGAAGTGAAGGTGGGCTGTTTGTGAACAGATTAGGATGCTCGGAGTGTCCTCAGCTCTGCATAAGGAATCCTGGCTTGGAGCCAGTTGTAATGTTTATGGATGCTCTTTGTATTTTGAGACCGATGCTTTTGTTCAAAACGTGCCATCATTTATAGTCTGCGTTGTTTCTTAAAGGTCCCGCTCCGTTACTGCAGATGAAAATGTATTCTTTTTAGAGCCAGTGGATGCGTGTTTATGTACTAAACAATATGCCACAGTGCCTACCTTTTAACTTTGTCTGATGATGGGAAACCCTGGTTGCTCTGTACTGTTTCACACGGCACTGTCTGATAAAATGTCAGCTTTGGTCTCATCTGGTCAGAGCACGTTTTTTTCGCACCTCTGTTGTGTCACCTACGCAGCTTGTGGTAAACTGCACTCAAGATTTCTTCTGACTCATTTCAATGATGGTATTCTCCTAGACACTTCCCATAAAGGCCAGCTTTGTGGACTGCACAAGCCCAAACCTGTCTGTTAACAATACCCTTCCTTGTGCCCTTATTTCTTTCCCCCCATTTGTCTTTGTTTTGTTCCCATCTTTGTGTCCTACCGCCATTCCTCTCTTGTGTCACTCTGTCTTGCTTGAGTCAGTTTCTCCCTTCCTTGTGCCTTTCCTTTCTTTACTTTCCATTGTTCCCTTTCCTTTCTTGTTCTTCCCTTTTCATTCATCCTTGTGTCCTTCCTTTGTTCGTTCGTTCCTTCCTGCCTTCCTGAAATGATTTGAATTAGGTCATCTTTAATTTTGCAGGAGCTTTTGGAGAGTCTGCTGATGCTTAGGATCTGCAGACCACCAACTCAACCTCACAATCACAGCTCCATTCATGATTAAAGATTCTGTTTAAGGGTGTCGATAATTGCACAGTGTGAACCCGATTTGAGCGGCGCTAATCCTTATAATATAACGGTATCAATTTGAACATTTTAATGATTGTTCTTTTTGACATGTTCCAAGCTGTCAGTGTAAGGTACTTACCCTAACCCTAAAGTTCAAACTAATATACTTTGACTATAAGTAGACAAACCCTAACAAGCTGAAATGTTTGCTAATATTATTTTTTCAGGGTTAGACTTTTTAAGACTCTTTGATTGGTTTTGACAACTAAAATAAAGTCAAGAGAACTTTCCGCATGTCCTCCCAATAAACTGCTAGACTTCTGCAGAGCCTCGGAGGAGAGCGGCGGTTTCGATAATGGTTTCCTGACATTTGGGGGGAAACGCATACAGAAATACGAACACAAATCTTTCTGGATCCATTAGGTGTGTTTACACTGTTTTTTTTTTCTTTTTTTTTTCCCACTGCTCTTTCGCTTGAACTGAAAAGCTGTTGATTTTAAAACCAGTCATGCAGTGCAGACGGAGACGGCTATGGCAGATAAGTCGAGCATTTTCTCTTGGACCTACCTCAGGCTTTCAGCTCCAAATGATCACTCAGTGACACATCTAGTTCTGTCACAGTCCTGACAGGCAGAATTTGGCTTCGCTTGCACTTTTCGCACCAAACACAGCTGTTGAATGTTTGTACATACCGAAGCTATTACCAGGTTCATTAGTGCGTGGTTACTAGCTTGTTACTCACGAGGCCTCACTCGTGTGTTTCCGCCCCCCAGAGGTTCACGCCATGCTGGACGCCTTCCTCCCTCCCGACACCTACTTCCGCTTCAACCCCTTCGTGAACGAAGAAGTCCCCATGGACGAAAGCCGGCTTGAGAAGCTCAACCTGCTGCAGGCCGAGGGCCTCCGTTACCTGGAGAGGAACGAGGAGAAGCTGAGGAAGGTCGCTCGCCTCCTCACCCGAGAGAAAAGCTCCATCCAGAGGGCGACCGAGTGGGCCAGGCTCAGGGCTGACATGTACAACGGCCTAACCTCAAAGCTCTAGAAACAAAAGGAAGTGACTTTTCCCAGCCCAAATCCTCCACACAGTCTACATTTAACTTTATGTCATGTTACCATGGTTACTGTAGCATAGTTAATGTCTTTTATTTTTTTTACCAATAGCTGTAAAAAAGAAAAACAGTGTGAGATGCATATAAAATGCCAAACGCCTTCTCTACTCACCAATACTTTGACAGATATTTCTACTGTTGATGTGCCAACAGCTCTAGCACGTCCCACATAAGCAATTTTTTTTTTTTTTTTTTACTGCCAACAACTTTGGCAGGGAGCAATTATCTGGTTACTACGTGTGTATCACTGATTAAGCGTGGTTTTTAAATTAAAAATAGTGAAGTTTGAGGAAATCCTCAAATATAAATCTGAGCAACGCTGTCAATAAGATTTAGAGGCGCTGCGCCTGTTGACTTCCCTCCTTAAATTAGTGAAAGTGATATGAAGCCAAGGCCACTAGAGAGTTGGCTTCAATTAAAATAAAAACTTGAATATATTTAAAGCGTAGAAATTACAAAGCTTGATAGTTTTATGCCTGTTGGGTGTTATTGCTAAATTACACTAATATCCCTTGTTGCAGATTTGCAAAAGAATAATTAAGCTACTTCCGCACAATCTCATATTACAGTTGAATGAAGCGGCTGAAAAAAATAAAATATTTACAGCGTCGTATAATTTTAGGAGTTGTAATGTTTCACGTGAGCACTTTTTAATTATTAGCTTTCTTTTTTTTTAAAGTTACCTGCCAATACTGATTTTTAGCTCACTCCAATTTCTCTTCCAGTAGCTTAATTACCACCGTTTAAAGTATTTTTTTAGGCTTAAGCAATGAGCAGTTATTAAATATTGATATTTCAGCAGCAGAGGTTTCTTTAAAGTACACAAGCTGGAGAGCAGTGGCTATAGAGTAGGGTCATACTAATTTAAAACAAAGACAACGTTGTTACATGTTGGCTTGTCAAACGTTGGTTAGCATCATTTATTAGCGACTGCCGAGGTAACCATTAGTAAACCTGCACTCTCTGTGCCTACTTCCTAAAAAAACATATATGGTTACTTTAAAGTTTCCAAAAGGCTGCTAACATTTCCAAATGCGCCCTGTTCTATTACAGAGACTCAGTGGGATAAAACCGAGCAGCTCCGTTAGTTGAGCACCACTTACCGTCGTAGCGGCCTCCTCAGAAACTTCCCTTTCCTTTTGAACACCTTTTGTGCTACATCTGACTTCATTCTTCCCTCTGTAACAACTTCAACATCGAAGAGTGTTGTGTGTCAAGAAACGACTCGTTTCGTTATAACTGCAACTATCTCTCATTTTTGTGAAAGATAGTTAATCAGGGTCAAGCTGAGGTCCTATGCTGCAGGTGACATTTCCCAGCTATGGGTAAATTGTGTGTGTAACACAAATGGTAGATGAGGGTCAACCTCAGGCATTACAAGTATTACAAATGTGTTTCTAATATAAATAAGATGCTATAGAGAGAATGCAAATCACAGATGTGTTATTTAACAGAGATCCAAAGCATGTCTGTCATATTGTTGTTGTGTTGTTTTAACTTTAGAGTATTTAAAGTTGTTTCAAACACTTTTCTATTGACTGGGTGTTTGGTTCTGCTTACATGTTGTGCTGTCTTCAGCTTGCCCTTTTTTCTTTGATGCCTCTCTCGCTTCTCATCTAGCTCTCGCAGTTTCTTCTCTCCCATACTGTAATGTTTTCTGAAATGATGCAGCTTGTATATGACAGATGTTTTTTTTTGTTGTTGTTTTTTTTTTGTTCTGCTGTTATCGATTTGCCACAGTGGAAAAATGGGTCTCCTCTGTTTGCTGCTGTATAAGCAGCAGTCGTCCATTTCCAGACCCAACCAGGTCAAGCACTGTGTAACCGACGGAGTCGCTCCCTGAGGGACCCTGAAGTAAGACGGCTACTGATTTCGTCCTAATTGTTTTAATTTTACCGTCCATCTCGTGTTGGTCCAGTGTAAATACTGTTTGAGAATATAATTAAAACCCACCGCTGAACCATAATGCATCCCGCCTCCTCTAATTATTTGAAGTTAAGCCGATTATGATCTGAGCAAAGCTGCAGTTTCACCCTCAGCTCGTGGATCGTCTCAGGAGAAACGTAGTACATATGAAGACCGTAATGTATGCTCACAACCGCCTGATGGTTTGAGTGATACACCATCGCCCTTTTGATTCAAGATTCAATGGACTTGTTCTGATTTGTCCAAACGCCACCCCAGTTGCATTCTTGTCCAAATAGTTGTTTTTTTTTTGTTTTTTTTTCACTGCCTTAACTCAAATGTGTGTTGTAGAGGCACGGGTGTGTTTGTCAGGGGAATGTAATTTCACTGCTCATCCCTGAGCTACCTGTCATAAGATTGAGAAAGGTGAGGCGCGTTGACTGCAAGGCTTTGCTCAGGCAACTGGATAACAGCCCGGCCCAGTGATGGATCTCGTTGCCCCCCCAGCATAAACTCTGCTCTCCACCAACTGCTTTACACGCATGGAAACACAAGGATGGCCTCAGAAAGCAGAGGACGCAAGAAACCGCTCCAACAACGCTCAACATTTTGTCTGGAATTTGGCAACGGTGAAAAGAGGAGAAAATAGTGTTTGCTCGTTTATTTATTTTTTGTTTCAACTGAGTTTAAAGGCACATTACATTTGTAGGATTCCCAAATAAGAGGCACCTTAAAGCAGCAATATGTAACTTTTATTTAAAAAAAATAAAAAAATGTTTATGCTATTTTGTTATGTCATGACAGTATGAGACATATAATCATATAATCCTCTGTTTTCCCCTTGTGGTCCTTCTGTAATCTGAAAAAAAAAATAAAAATCTGCTCCATCAGAAACAACCAATCAGAGCCAGGTGAGGGTCTTAGCGCTGTCAATCATCCTTGTGTACACTGCTCACATCCTCCCCCTTTGCTCTCTGCCAGGCTACAGATGGTTCACCACAGCAGAGGCCGTCAATAGCATGGCCACCAATGACGACGGATAAACTAAGTTATTTTTCCACCACTATCCCAAATATGCTGATAGACGTACAAATAAGGAAACTTTGAATAAAACCTCTTTCTATCTGTACTGTAGGAGGAACGCCATCTCTGAAGCTCTCTTTCCATCTGCTCTCTACACATAGAGAGCATATCTACCGTTCCTCTCCCCATAACTTCTGTCAGCTCCCCTCTGGACCAACCTGTCCTGCCTGTTTAATTTATTATGCGTTTTTATTGGTGGTTTTGTGAATCCTGTACAGGTAATAGCTGCTTTAAAAGAGCTTTAGAAATAATATTGACATTTACATTAGCATTGACCTTTACCTGTCATTGACCCCTTATTCAGAGTCTCTACTCTTAACTGCTCCACTCCTCTTTCTACCTCCTAACATGCTTTCTCGCTAGTCCACCAACAGTAATCCGATATCCTTCCTTTCATCCTTGGCCAACAGCACTGGAGGCGGTCATTGTTCGACCGGGCCTCGACCGAGGCAGTTATTTTGGCGATCCACAAATTTGTTTTGGCTCAAGCTCTATGTCGGATGCCCTTCTCGATACAAATTCCTTGGGCGAGAGGTGGGGTCCACTCAGACCGACTGCCATGCACAAACTCATACCTGAGGACAATTTAGAGATGCCAGTTCATTCGGCAGTCATGTTTTTGAGCTGTGGGAAGAAGCTGTAGTACCCGAAGAGAGCCCACTCGCTGCAAGGCAACATTGCAACCAACTGAACCACCGTGCAATAAGTTCATCCACAAACACAAATTAAAATCCAGCCTTCTGGATTCCTACACTTTTTTACTTTCCTGACTTCCAGAGATACAAAAAAAAAAAAAAAAAAAAAAACTGTTAAGATGAGCATTTTGATCAGGAGCAGTTTCATTTATTCATCCTACAGAAGATGTCAAATCTGGACAGAATTAAATATTTAGCACATGTATTCTGTTTGGAAATGTTCAAAAGTTAGGAGTTGAAGTGCTTTGTTTAAACTAGACTTCTTTAACCTCTAAACAGTTTTTAAACCACACAGAGGTCCACTCTAAACCTTTCATCCAAGGAAGTCTAGATATCAAAACAGAGTACACATGCATTTTTTTTTATTTCCTAATAAAAGTTTATTTTTGGGTTCTGTCACTCAATAACTAAACTAGACAATCATTCATTTTGAGAAGTGTAAATTCAAAGATGAAGGATTTAAATTAAATAGGGCCATATTGTTTAGAAATCGGGGTTTGATTTTGTGCCTTCAGTATTTAGTTTGGGAATGCAAACATTCTTATATCCAAGACTGTGTAGAAATCCTAAGGTTTATAGCAGGAATATATTAAATATTCCATCCACTCAGACCATTTTCTGTAGAAAGTATCTCTCTGCACTTAGAGAACGACATATTTTCTCCCCTGCAGCTGTAAAGGAATTTTACATTTACTTTTACATTTTCCTGCTTTCAAGGTCCCTCTAAAAGAAATAAATTCAGAACTTTTATAGAAATCCAGCCCGACTCCTTTCACTGATATTAATAGATACATCCTCCACTCATGACACCGATACAGTTGATCCACCAGTTGCATAAAATAAATCCTGGTTGAGTTAGTGGCCCCTGCAGCTAACACTGTGATCAAGGCGCTAAACGCTGCCCCCACTCAATACAAAGAACTCATAATGTAATTACAGACCCCACCCTGTGAGAGGAAATGCATCTCCTCTCTGACGTAAACAGGTTTGACTCATGAACCTGTCCTGCAGCGGTAATCACAGCACTAATTTCATTTCTTTTGCACCTTCGGCAAAACATCCCCCTCTGCAAATCCCAACGTGTCGACTTCATTTAAGCCCAGGACTGTGCGTGTCAAGGAGTCGTTCTCTCACCTTTGTTTTCGTGTAGCAACTGCTTGTCCTCAGGGTGGATGCTTCCCCGATCACAGCGGAGGTTTAACTGCGGCAAAGAAACCCAACTCATTACCACCTAATTAGTTTTGGAGAGCCTCGAACTGATAATAGGATCATATATAAAAGATTTCATTCCCAAAGCACTATTGCAACATAATTTACAGTTCCTTGGAAACCTGTTCATACTGTGTGAACTTTTTCTCGTTTTGTTTTGCTACAACCACAAACTTTAATAAGTCTTGTGGGATTTTTTTTTTTTGATATATCACATAACTGTGAAGTGGATGGATATAAACAAATATATTAATGTCTATTTAGAGTATATTATTAATAAAAAGAAAAAAGGTGCCATTTATTTTAGCCACCTTTTACTTTTATATCCTCAAATAAAACAAGCATGAAGCTAAATAGAGGCTTCAGAAGCAAACCTGTTATATCAAGGGTGTCAAACACATTTTTATTTTGGGCCAAATCAAAAATCTGAATGTTCTTAAAGGGCCGGTTGTGCCAGAATATATAGATAAAACCAATTCAACTGTTAAAATATCAATAAATAGCTTTTCCTCCAGGATTTTGTGATTATTTTAGTGTATTTTTGCGATCAAAATAACAGATTTTGTGGTGCCAATCTAGAAATGTTTGTAAAGAATTTCTTCAATATTCGCACTAATGTATGATGTTAAATGTGACTTCTTATTACTCATATCAATCAAGCAAGGCTGAGGCAGCAGTCACTTAAACTCAAACCTTTTGACCAATTTTGAGAAAATTTGCAGTAAAATCTGGAGAAAAAAAAAAAGTGGAGATTTGTTGATTTTGTGTGATTTTTGCAGATTTGTGAAAAACCTTGAGCAACTTATTGATGTGAGTCTAGAGGGCCATATAAAAAGTCACAGCGGGCCAGATTTGGCCCCCGGGCCTTAAGTTTGACACCTGTGTGTTGGATGCAGCTCACTTGAGACCAGCAGCACAACATACAACTAGAATTACAACAGAATCAAAGTAAAATTCATTCCACTTCGGGCTTGGAAACTTTAGCAAACTTTTAGACTGAATTGCTGTTTTTCTTTCTAAATCAAAAACTCCACTTTAATAATGTCTGCAAACCATCCGAAGCAAATCTGAAATGCAAGCGCCTGACTGTGTTTTGCTTCTCAGTCTGTCTCAAGTCTCTTGGATTTAATCATCACCCCTAATGAGAGCTAATTAATTTCACTGCTTAGTATTTTCATCCAAAGTAACAGCACAAAAACGGGCAACAGAAGAAGAAATCACGCCAGAAGATGATTCTATGTCCTCATCATGTCATGTATGACATGCTGCATCTTGCTGAGCTGATGACTTCTAGCACCCAGTGCAATAATGGGCTCCGTAATTGACAGTGCACCAAGGAAGAGACACTAACCTCTCTAAATGTTTTTTTTTGTTGTTGTTTTTTTTTTTCAAGATAATGCCCAGATGACTTTCAGTATGCAATTTAGAAACTGCTCTACTTAATCTCCTTGCTGTTGTCCTTCAAGCTAATAAAATCCCTCAGAGTATTTTACAAATAAATTGCAAAGGAAAAAATTATGAGGCTCTTTTAATGGCATTCGAGGCACATCCGGATATATCTGGAGGGCAATCTGAAAGCAGAGGAGAGGACATTTTGCAACATTTCTCAACCTGGTAGCGAGAAGGCAGACATGCGGGAGAAGCAAGGTTGGGTTGATGAATTTAGTCGAATCATTCTTTCCCTCTGTTTTCTGTCCCTGTTTCACAGTTTTAATGAAAATAGGCTGAACACCCAGATGTGGATTAATACCTTCCCATTCTCTAGGTCAGAGAATGGGAAGGAGTGGTTTGAACCTGCTATTTTATCGTCCTTAAAATGTCTTGTTATCTGTCCCTTTGCTCTGCTCCCAGATGAATCCTCATCCAGAACATAAGCCCTTTCTCCTCTTGCTTCATATCTCGGCCTAATTTGTTTATCTCAGTGAACCAGCTTCTGGAAGGCATCTCAAACCACAAACCCTGTTTCCATGCCAAACCAGGCTTATCCTTACAGTAAATAACTGAGTCACTTGCTCTCTTTGTTTGAAGCTATGGCTGCTAATGGTTGCCAGTGCTGTGCCTGAGATAATGGAGGAGCGTGTGGTACATGCTGTAAAAGCACAGGGTATGGCCTGCTGGAAGAGGATTTAACTATAGGAGGAAATGTGCTTTTAAGGTTGCGTGACCCTATCTACCAGAACCTGACTGATCCCAGAGGTTGATATGTGATTATTGATCAGAAAGACATTGGATAATAATCTCTGAGAAAGTTACTTTTAGAAAGATGAAACCACATGTGACTACATTTACATGAATTTTTAAGGATTTTATTCTCTTTAACTAAATACTGCTACCATTTTAACAATGACAGCAGTAAACTCTGGTCAGATTAGACTAAGATTAAACAAAAGTTAAACAAAAGTTAAACAAAGGTTGAATTTATGGACGAGTATCTCATGACCACTGCTGGATAAAGCAGAGGAAAACAGCGGCAACATGCAGGATTTGATCTGCATGATCTAGAGAGACTACGCAAAGTGGAGTGTGCATCAGTCACTCTTCTTTGCATGCTAAACGTTGAGGCTGCTAATGGTGCGCTGTGATGCCATAGCTCGGCTGGGGACTGCAGCTCTGAGGAGGAGCTTTGTGGAAATGGGCGGAGTTTTGTGAGAGCAGGCGTTTAGGCACCCCCGAATTACTGCCACAAGAGATTGAAGGGTTTCTCAAAGCAACACTCGGGGTACGGTTTGATGAAGGAGTAACATTTAACATGATGTAAAGCAAAAAAACAAAAACAAAAAAGGTTTCATATTATTCTTTCTCTTTAACAAATGGGTCCAGATGGGCCAGTAAGCGTTTGCCATGATTTCATGTGTGCATCAAGCATTTTTTAAAATTTTTTTATTTTGGTCTCTAAGCCTCCTGAATAAATGTGGTAGGATTTTTCTTACATTTTTATTGTGAGATTATACCAATGTCATAGGTATAATCTCGTTTTATACACATCTTCAGCCGACAGAGTGGCGGCTGCTCCTGTGTTCTTAAAAAGCGGCTCCCTGCTGATGCATATCAGACAGCTGACATTGCTCAGCTTTGAAAGGGGAACTTTTGGCCTGTTTCATGCTAAAAACTGGCCCAGCTGTTGTCCAGCTGTTATGTTGGGAACCCGAGGGAAGCTGAAGCACTAATAGCTTGTATATTTCTGTAACAATTTGCTGGAGCGGCTCACTGCCTCGAGGCCACCGCGCGTCAGCAGCGGCGCTGCAGTGCATGCGCACACCCTGGAGGATATAGCTGCCGCGCGCCCCCGACCGCGTGTGCGACGGCGCGCGTATGAACTGGTGGGAGAGGAGGAGAGGACCAGTGAGGCAGAGGAGGAGGAGGAGGCAAGTGCAGGAGGCTCGGCACTGAACGGGACTCCGCGTAAATAAACAGCACAGCAGCAAAGCGCTCCGTAGAGGGGCAGCTGAAGAGACGGAGCACACCGGGCTTCGCGTGTCGCAACGAAGAGGAGCAGTCAGGTAAGCGACGCTAAATTACACAATTTGTCGCACAAACACGCGCGCTCGCGCGTGTGGTGCAGTTTACAGTTCACTGTCCCGAGTTAGTGGATGAAGAAGCCGCTCCAGCACTCTGAGCTGGATACTGGGTTTCTGCAAGCACAAGCCTCTTGACAGCTCCCTCGCTGGGTTTCAGGGGCCATTTGAAAGCCGAATGTACTTTTCTGGTATCACATTTATGTTCTGCTGGAGAAAATTACTTGGAGTCGTCTCAACTGCAAAAGCGACGTGTTGTTGTAGTTGTAGGTTGCTCAAAAGATGCCCAGAAGACTGATTGCCACTCATTTAGTCCTACCCTCATATGTGATAATAAAAAGAGTAAGACTTATCATTTTCTATGAATAGATTTTAATCAATATCTCTGAGTAGATATTATGTTAAATTATTCCCACTGATTGCTCAGCCAAATTAGTTAAAGTCCAACTAAATATTTGATTAATTTTGCTTATCCATTTTTCCAATCATGTCAAAATGAAAAAAAGAGAAGTGATTAAGCCCCAAACATTACTGAATTGTAATGCACATTTTAAATATTCGATTAAAGTATTTTGGTTCTGTTGACCATGAGCATATGTGTGGCAGACTTGGTGATATTTTTATACTTTAGGGAATTTAAGCCAGTTTAAAACATTTAAGCCTGTTTCTGAAAATTATAATAGGAGTCCCCAAGGCTTGGTGTAATTTCCCATCTTTGTCTCTAAAATGGAAAACAATATGCCTGTAGCTGAAGTGGTCCTTATGAAGATTAGACAATACTTTACATATATTTCTGTTATTTCAAGCAGACTGTTGACAAGCTTCTAATGTCTTTTTTAGCATTTGTTGGTTCTTAGTATAAAGGTAACTAAATTAGGGTTGTTTTCCAGAAATCTTTCCCATATTTCAAGTCATATTACTTCTGCACTAGGCTGAGACCTTATTAAGAGAGTATCATCATAGATATATTTAAATATTTGTTTGGATGGTAACCATTATTTTAGAATGCATATTGATAATTTAGGTTAAATGTAACTGAATATGGTAATATTATTCTTTGCATGTTATTTTTTGGAATTTGGTAGAGGTGCTTCCTTTTGCTTTGTGTCGTGATGATGCCAAATCTTTAGAGTATTCTAATGTCTGATCTTTTTGTGTCTTTGGGAAGTTTAAAGCTCCTTTCAGCTTTCTGTAACAGAAGGATGCTGCAGTTGTTCCTAGATCAGATTTGTACCTGTATTATGTTGAGTCGGATTTGTTTTATTTTGCTTGTGTTAATGTCGATTTTTCAAAGTTAACTTGGAACTTGTGCTGGTGTGCCTTCTGGACCGGGTCTTTCTCTGAAAAGAGGAGTTAATGGCAACCACTGCCTCAAGGTTAAGAAGCTTTGCTTGCTAGCAGTTTAGTTTGACTTTTGGACTAGAGTTGTTGCTGAACTTGTTAAAGCAGAGCTGTTGCATCTAAACAGAATGACTGGGCTCTGACAAAGGTTTTTGACTGTTTTTTTATTTATTTTGGCATAAAACAAACAGAGAAACTGTGAAATTTTTGGTTACAGCTACGATGATGTGAAAGTCTTATAATCAGTCCACGCCTCATCAAGATGTGTGATTTTTAAAGAGTCAAAATAAAATACCTAATGATAAAGTTAAACAATTATTGAGCAATATGATACATTTAACTATGTTTGACAAAAATTTTGATAATTTTAGTGACTTATATTTTTTAATGTCCAGAATTATAATTTTTTTAATTGTACTGTAGCTGAGTTCCTGTTTTGACCTGTGTGGGTGAAATTGCTGCCTTAATACAGAAAATCCCTCATATCCTAAGCTGATTTGCTGCCCACATGTTTAATTCCTGTCATGCTCATATCACATCTCTATCTTGGCTTTCCCTGACCAGCCTGTTTGGTCTAATTTTCCCCACACCATCAGCCTCACCAGTTGCATCTCTCAGCCGTCATTTCACAAGTCAAACAATTGTTGCACAGAGAAAAATCCAATTCTCACCCAATCCTTTGCTTTCTACCCCCTCCTCTTCCTTCTGTCTAGCCTCCCCCACCCGTCGCCCCCAATCAAAGCTTTGGCCAGGGGGGAGCGCGCCGTCATCCAGCATCTCAACAACACCCCTCTGTCCCCTTCTCCTCGTCGTCCTCCCAGACGCTCTCACTCATACACACACCCAAACACACATGCCTCGACTGCACACTTTCGCTCTCTGCTCTGTTGGCCAAATTAATACAATGCTAATGACCTCTGCTTTATTGTCTGAAGCCTCGGTGCTCTCTGAAAAGGCTGACACACTTTCCAATGATGTTTATTCACTCCACACAGACTACAGTTAATCTGTTTAAGAAGATAACAATATCCCTCTATCCCTGCCTTATGCCTTGTTAGCATTAATGCAGAAACAAGAGGTTAAAACTGAAGATATCTCTGCGTTGCTGGACTTTTTGGCGGTCTCTTGAGCAGGCACTGCTCTGCAGCTGCCTTTAGATCTGCTAGTAGGGAACATTTCAGGCCCACTTGACAAATAAGGAGAAATCGGGACAAGATAGTGACCTACATTGTGCTGCCATCTTTTACTCTCAGCTTCGGCGCAAACGGCACCAAGGCGGGGGGGAGATTTGCATAACTAAGGGATTACGATGACACACGTTGGCCAGAGTTATTGAGAGAGCGCCAGTCTAAGTCACACTCCTGACCTAAAACCAGCAATGGCGCTAGTTCTCCGCTCTGGGGGCTGTGGGAAAAGCTTGGGTGTTTGGAGGGAAAATGCCACCGATTCCACCCTGTGGGCTGAAGAAGCACGCAGACTATGCTCTGAGAAACGACTGAGGCTCCTTCTGTGACCGGCTGTCTGTGGCATGGTGAATGCTGCACGACGGAACAAAGTGCCCCACTGACAGAGAGCGCTCTTATGTGTCACTTTGTGCTGATGATTACATCATCGCTGCGAGGAACTGGACTAAACCTGGGAGCCTTTCAGTTGGCGATTATCTCAACAAGGACACTCATTTATGTAGCAGACAGATTCATGTCAGTCATTCTCAGATGGAACTGATTAAACACGCCAGCTGATTGACGCTGCAGTCAGTGAGAAATACGTTCATTATGGATGGCATTTACAGTGCCTTGCTGAAGTACTGACACCTCTTAAACTCTTTCTCACATTTCCTCACTTTGCAACTGCAAACATCAATATATTTCGCTGGTTCTTCATGGAGTAGCCCAGCAAAACATGGAGCAATAAGGCAAACAATTTTCCCTTTTTAATTAAAAATCTGAAGAGTGTGCATTTGTATTTAGTTCTCCAGAGTAAATACAGTCTAGAATTGGATTTAATTTCTTCAAGCTGCAAATATTTTAGTGTTTGAACATCTAGAGAGTGAAATTTCCTGCCTTGTCTTCTTTCCAAAACAGCTCAAGCTCAGTCATATTAGATGGAAAGTGTCTGCGAGCAGAAAGTTTCAGGTTTTGCCACAGATTCTCATTTGGACTTAGGTCTGGATTTTGACTGGACCTCTCAGAAACATAATTCCTTATTAATATTAAAAAATAATGTTTATTAATCAAAGTGCTTTAAAAATATCCGACTCAGTTAAAATGTATGAACCTTTACAAAACCTGGAAATCAAAATATCAAAATTCAACTATAAAAGTGATTGGCACACGTCTCACATAAAACCTATTATCTTCACACACAGTTTAAGAAGTAGGTTTTTATAAAGTGTCACGCTGTCACTTTGTCATTAGCTGTCAGGCTGTGTTGGAACACAGTCCAAGGTACATGCCAGCATCTTTGTGTTTGCAAAACGATCTGTATTAGCCAAACACGTTTCAGTAACTTTTATACTTGAAACAACACAGATTTTCATTAAATAACTCCAGAATGTTTAAGGTTTTGCTTTTTAAATGGTAGAAATTAGCTATTAGATGAGCCCTGCTCTGATGCTCATATTCCTCAAACTGAGATTAATGTGACTGCTGTCTACTGCAAAGTAGATACGGACTGCTCCACAAATTCACACTTTATAAATTGAAACTATCTATATAAATAGATAGATTATAACTATAGATATAAATTAATGGTATGAATGCTCTGGATGCTTTTTCAGACCTTCTACCTGGAAATAAAACTCAGATGACAATGGCCGAATGACTAAGAGGAAGGAAAAAGAAAAAAGATCAGACAGTTCTTCTTTTCCTTAATGTCTCTGAAGGAAAACCACATTCAACCCTCATCAATGCGCCATGATGTTTTACTTGTCATAAAAAATTGCACAGACAAAATTCAATAATTCACCATCATGTGTCAGCCCTGCTGATTGACCGGATGATTGAGTGTGCTCTGGGGACCCATATATGATCCAGTCGTCGCTGTGAGAACCGTGAGTGTGCTGCTCAGCTGAGATGAGGCCAAATCTCCAGGGACTGATGGAAGCCCGTGCCTATCCATTAGTGTCACTTCGGCCTGGGTGTTTCTTCCCAGCCGAGCAGTCACACACGTCAGCGCAGCACACTGACATCGCCTGGACCCCTTGTCACAAACATTTTTGGCTCTCTTTGGGACTGATGTGCGCCTCATTAGGGGAAGCGACACTCTCACCTTCTTCACCGATGCTTGAATACTTAGTTGTAATTCAGATATATGTATGCAGTCAGAGGAATGCATCACAAAAGAGCGCTTTGCAGACATGTTCATTATGTAAAGATGAAAACACATCTCTCTTTCCGTCTGTCGCTGTATATGCTACGTGTAGGCAAGGTGGTAGATGCAATTACAGTTTCACAGGCAGTTAGGCAGCAGATCTAATAGGGACTGACACTTTCCTGTGAATCCACTTAATGCAGCTGCAAGTGTTGATGTTTACAGCTTAGACTTTTATTATACTGCTCAAAAAGAATTGTGACGTATAGCTTGGAAAAACTGGTGAATGGGGTGATTTATGTGTTGCTCACGCCACCTCTCCTGACTAATTAGCTAAAAAGATGTGAAGATTTGTTGCATTTTTTTCCTTTTTTAATCTTTTGCAGAGCTTTTCAATGATGCTCATAAAATATTATATAGTAAAAGTAACTCCTTGCTCAAGTTATTTTAATTTCTGATGTTTTTACTTGCAAACATTCTCAAAAATCTGACCTTGAATCTTAGAACATTAAGTTATTTTTATTATTGCTAGTACTGTATTACTTTTGCAGAGAAATAGACATTTTAATTTATCGATTTTAGGTTTTAGAAACTTCTGAAAGAAAGTTGAACATCCTGAGCATGGCTAAGGCAGTTAAAGATTTTGTGAGATTGGATCCAAAAATTTGAGATCTTGCCACTATTTACCTTTTCCTTTCAGCCATATGAGTTTCTGAGCTAACATTTAAAGTTCAATGGAAACTGAGTCAAGAATTGGCATGGATGGGTATGAGTAAAAGGTGTTACATTTTCTTTGATACTGTAATATTAATAAAATGATTCCAAAACAAATTGAATACCATTTTCTGATTGCTTTTATCTGAACAGCTTGCCAACAAGCTAATAGCTTGCCAATGTTGTTTTAATAAGAATGATTGGTGGGAGTCCTTTCCTCAGCATTAATGTCTGTTTTTTGCATTAGGGATATTTGCAAGCAACTGATTTTTTTTTTCTTCTTTAACTAACCTATTTTCAACCAGCTCTCCAGCAGTGTGCAGCAACAGGTGGGAGTTGGGACGCTGCAACTTTACTCTCAATAAAGCTGCATAGCTTTCCTTTGTGTCGCTTTAGATACAACATATTAAAGAACTTTGAGCTGTAGGGAATTGATGACGAACAGTTTTATCAGATTTTGAATATTTTTAAACTTGACATAAAAAAAGTTAAAAAAAAAACTCCGATGTGTGAAGCTGTTGTGTGTGCAGGAAGCTAAATGTTAATTAAATGCCACCAAGTTTTAGATCCAGCATTAGCAGAGGCAGGACAAACACTGCTCAATAGGTATATGCTAACTTGTTTAAAATCTTCCAGCTTTAGATCATTAATTAGAAATAGTAATTGGACATTTTATGTCCTAAATGAGTTATCAAGCTCCTGTTCAATAAGGCCTCTCCCTCTAAAATTAGTGTGTTATTTTTGGCCAAAAGGGGCCTTGACAGATGGTGGATGAGTAAAGGTCAGTGTAGACGTCCCGTGACGGCCCACTGTGACCACATTATTGCACCAGAGCTTTGCAGCATGACAGTCATCAAGCCTAATCACTCAGGGTTGCCAAGGGAACAACACTATTATCAGATGTGTCAGGTTATTTCGCCCCGTTACAGAGTAAAGGGGTGTAATAACATGTAGACATGGTCTTTTCTTTGTTGTGACCAGCTGCTGGGGGGAGCGACATCAATCGAGCCATGTTCTGAACTGGGTCCCCAGGATAGTAGAAAGTAATGTTTTTGGTTTTATGCTCATGTTCTCTGGCCCCTGCAGGTCATGTCATATCGTTCTTATTCATGTCTCAATCTCAATGTATGAGTATGAGGAACTGGACATGAGACAAAAATGTGCATCCAGGGTGTATTTCTTGAGAAACAGTGAAGCGAGGGGGGTAGGGGGGGCAAGTGGGAGTGTTTTGATGCTTTCGGGGTGTTCCACGGAGGAGGGGCGGATCATGTACCACCAGCGATGTTGAGAAGGGGCAGGGGGAACAAAAGGGGTCTGTTGTCTCTGTCTGTGCTGGTGGAGCGGCCTTTCTCGCCTCTTCCTTGCTGTGTGTGCGCATATGAGAGTGTATGTCTGTGTGGGAAGAGAAGAGTGTCGCAGGGCTTACATTGGAGAAGATACACAATAAAAAGTCGGGTGCTGTGCCTCTCTTTGAACACATTGTTTTTGCTGTAGAAGAGGGAACAGAAAAGCAAATTTCGTCACAGAGAAGCACTGGGTCTATTAAATCTCCTGCAAGCTTTGGAAGGGCAGCAGATGTTTAGAGAGGTTGTTGGAGCCCCAGCAGCAGGACATAACAACGCTCGGTGCTTCCCTTTCCTGCCCTTAGAGCAACAGGAGGTGGGCATTACTTCACTGGCAGGGTCGTGGGCTCGCCAAAATTCAGGGGCATTAAAGACGAGTGTGTTCTGGAACGGTCCGCTCTCAAGCCTCCATCCTTCCTCTAATCTGAACAGAGATTACAAAAAACTGCACCGCATATCTCACTCCAAGTTGGCACAGGCATCGATATCATTTGCATTGTGAATAGCTCAGTAAATACAAACGGAGATTAATTTGTTGGCAGCCTTGTACTGTAGTTACGCAGTCTCACTTTGAAAGATGCAGAAAAAAATCTAACATTAATTTGAACACCTTTGTTTGAGAGGAAAATATCTATATTAAGAAATGATTGCCTTTTACAAAATAACTGGTGGCACAATTTTTGGCACCTTTACTGTTAATACTATAATATCTTTTTAACAAAAGAACAAGGCTTACTCTTTGACCACATTTTAGAAGGTCATACTATGCAGATGGAGAAATCTTTGACTATTCATCTTTGCACAATCTCTCAAGATTGTCCAGACTCCTGGTTTCGTTCTCATGCTCTCTTCCTGTCAGCTGACCCCATACATTTTGGTGTGTGGAAAAGGATGACCATGGAACAAGGTAGATTTTGTGTCTAGGTAAACATCTCTGTGTTGATTTATTTGTATACATGCATGTACAGTATTTTAATCTTTATCCTGTTAAGAGAGCCATTGGGATTTTCTTGCAGAGGTACAGTAGATAGATTTATGTTTGAAATCTCCTGGTATTTCATAGGATTAAAAAGGTGCCTAATGCCTTTGAAACAGAGCCTCAGTCACAGCTTCACACATCCTCCAACACACATATTCCTCTGTTGTTTCTCACCAAATTCACCTAGAATATTACTTCCTGAAACTTATTAGACTAAACACAACCTTGTTAAAGTTTAGCACCACCTGTTTATATTTGTGATTGTAGGACTGGAAAGATTTTTTTCTCAGCATCACACCCAAACAACTGGTTGCCATGTAGCGGTTGTTACGTTTTCTAACACGCAATCTTTTTTTAAGCTCCATCCTCGACACTAACCTCTTTCACAAAAGATTTCCGTCCCTAACCTGCAAAGCCAAGCTGCCTCTTATCTATTCATAGATCTCAAGGGGAGGTGGCGATATCCCGCACAGCTTTGAGATTTCAATTATGAAGTTGGTAGTGTCGGACCACTCCAGATGTGGTGCAGCATTGACACCAGCACTATGCATACAATTTGTATTTCAGCTTCCCCAAGCCATGTCTTTTTAAACCTGTAATGTGAGGAGAACTCAGAGTAGCCTATTGTTGGCTTTTATTTAAATTATATATCTCGTTTTCTTTCTCTTCTCATCAAAAAACATTTCTAAGTATTTCTTACACTTTTAAATCCTGTGGTTGACTGATAAAAATATAGGGTACAAGCTTCTGTCAAATTTTAATTAATCGAGTTTGATGGATTAAAGTGCCACGCCCAAATCAAAATCGATGTTATCGCACACAAACATCTGTTTATTTACGTCATTAAATGCTTATCGCACACAAACACCTGTTAAATCTGCGTCATCAAATGCTTATCGTATAAAATGACCGTTAAATCTGCCTCATCAAATGCTTATCGTATAAAAACATATGTTTTGATTTAAATTAAGTTCTTATCAATAATAAAACAGGCATCATTCTGGAACCTTCTCATTCTGGAACATTCTCTGTTGCATCACAATAAATTAATTTCTTATCAATGTAAAGCAGGCAGCATTCTGGAACATTCTCTCTCTTGCATCATATATGTTCTTATCAATAATAAAACAGGAAGCATTCTGGAACATTCTCATTCTGGAACATTCTCTCTTGCATCACAATAAATTAAGTTCTTATCAATGTAAAGCAGGCAGCATTCTGGAACATTCTCTCTCTTGCATCATATATGTTCTTATCAATAATAAAACAGGAAGCATTCTGGAACATTCTCATTCTGGAACATTCTCTCTTGCATCACAATAAATCAAGTTGATATCAATGTAAAGCAGGCAGCATTCTGGAACCTTCTCTTTTATATCAAATGGTTAATAAGGGGTCAGGCCCTCTTTGTGACTTTTGACCCAGTTATACCAATGCAGCTCCTCCTCACACAGAGAATAAGGGTCAAGGAGCCTCTTTCAACATATAAATTTAAGTTCTTATCAATAATAAAACATGCAGCATTCTGGAACATTCTCTCTCTCTCTCTTGCAACATATTAAATTAAGTTCTTATCAAAATAAAACAGACAACATTCTGGAACCTTCTCATTCTGGAACATTCTCTCTTGCATCACAATAAATCAAGTTGATATCAATGTAAAGCAGACATGATTCTGGAATATTCTCTCTCTCTTGCATCATATAATTTCTTATCAAAATAATACAGGCAACATTCTGGAACCTTCTCTTTTGCATAATATAAATTAAGTTGATATCAATATAAAGCAGACAGCATTCTGGAATATTCTCTCTCTTGCATCATATAAGTTCTTATCAATGTAAAGCAGGCAGCATTCTGGAACATTCTCTTTTGCATAATATAAATTAAGTTGATATCAATGTAAAGCAGACATGATTCTGGAACATTCTCTCTCTCTTGCATCATATAATTTCTTATCAAAATAATACAGGCAACATTCTGGAACCTTCTCATTCTGGAACATTCTCTCTTGCATCATATAAAATTAAGTTGATATCAATGTAAAGCAGACAATGTTCTGGAATATTCTCTCTCTTGCATCACAATAAATTAAGTTCTTATCAAAATAATACAGGCAACATTCTGGAACCTTCTCTTTTGCATCATATAAATCAAGTTCTTATCAAAATAAAACAGACAGCATTCTGGAATATTCTCATTCTGGAACCTTCTCTTTTGCATCATATAAATTAAGTTCTTATCAAAATAAAACAGACAACATTCTGGAACCTTCTCTTTTATATCAAATGGTTAATAAGGGGTCAGGCCCTCTTTGTGACTTTTGACCCAGTTATACCAATGCAGCTCCTCCTCACGCAGATAGACTCCACCCCCAACTGCTTTTATCTTCCTGCTCCTGGCAGATGCCCCAGCCTACTTTTACGAATGAGCCAATAGAGATAAAGGGGTGGATTTCTGTTTTTCTGCTTTAAATAATTTTTCGGAGGCCCTGTCATTCTACTTGTTGCATTTGTTAGAGGAAGATCCACTTTGCTCTCACAGAAAACAAACAAACAAACAAACAAACAAAAAAAAAAGTGGTTCGCATTAAAAGAGAAAAGCCTCAAAAGAGAAGACATCAGGAAACCAATCAACTACCATGTGCCTCATCTGCAGATGGACAAACCATCACGAGACCCTGCTTCATCACTGATGCTTCATCCTCTACACTTCTGGATAGAAATCTGATCCTACCTCCATCAGCATTTGAATCCTCAATTCAGCAAGAGATTCCCACCTTCCAGGACTCCAAGCATCCTCCGCCTGATTCCTCTGGATCACCCCCTGTGTCTTCTGAAACTCCTTCATCCGGCGTGGGGAAAAAACGACACCGCACAGTGTTACCCAGTGGGACATCGCTCCTTTGTGAGACACCAGTCTCTGTTTATGAGAACCCAGACCGCACATTGGGTGCGCCACGCAAGGCTACCTTTTTTCTGTGCCGAGTGCAGAATCCATCATGCCATGTCCTGCAACAGGAGTGGTCATTGAAACCTTATGGAATGTCTGGAAAATGGGGATACCTTTTTCGTTATGAAACAGGAGAACTCTCTGTGTATCAGCTCGAGGAAGAAAAAGAACAACTAACAGCCTCATCAGTGACATGCAATCTGACCTACAACGACTGGGCAGTGTTAAGGTTGGCAGTTCCTCGCAAGAGAAAATCAACCCCACAACCAGAGGATGATAAAGAAAGGCAAGAAGAAGGAGGAGAAGAAGGTGAGGAAGGAGAAATTAAAGTTTCCCCTCCACCTTTCAAGCAAGCTAAACTGCAACCCTTTCCCTCTGATCCTGAACTTGCTAAAGGTAAGATTATCTTTAGCGCTGTCTGGGAAAGCAAAACTACTCCATCTGGGCGCTGGTTTTTACGCGCCAGCATCCGTGAGATGAACTCGGACACTACCTGTGACCTGTTTGTGCTGGAAACTTTCAATTCAGACACAGGAATATTCAGGACCATGCTGGCTGTCCCGTTTCAGGTATGGTCAGATAAAATCTGGCAAGTTGGAGATCTGATCTCCAACTTGTTTCGAAGCTCCCGCACTTGGATGGATATTTTAACTGTCAAGAAAAGATTGAGATTTTTAGCTCCGCCTCCAGAGCCAACCTCCTCTGAGGACCCGCCCCCTCACCACTCTATATAATGAGAGGATTTCAGAGGGGGAGGCCTGCCACAGACCGTCTTCTGCTCATCAGGGGAGCTGGACTTCAGATCTTCATTACCATGAAAGAAAGAAAAAAAAAAAAAGGCAACCAGCGGACTTTGGATGCATACTGGGACCCTATCAAAAAGGTCTCACAAGGAGTCTTCAACATGGAACCCTATCACCCACCCTCTCCAGTCTTCTACTCATCCTCTTCCTCATCCTCATCTCCGGCTATTTCTCCATCCCAGTTTTTAGAAGAGCAAACTCAAACTGAAAACTGGATGGTAGGTGGAACTCTTGAGACCATCCCTGAGGAGCCAGAGGAACAGCAAGAGTACAATTCTCAATCTTCAAAAAGTATTGACCCTACTCCACCCACTCCTCCTCCATCTCCCCCTCCTCCTACATCTCCGGAGCAAGGTAATGTTCAAGATGGTGAAGCAAGAACTGATGGATGGATTGCTACTAAGTTGATTGGAACTGTGAGAACCGCTGTGCTTCATCTATTACACCTCACTGCTGCAAAGCTCCTACAAGAAAAGTGCCATGGATGCCGAACCGGACACCCTAGCCAGAGACAGCATGAATGTCTGGAGCCTGTTCAGGAGCGATTCTACCAGGACAACTACCACAACATTATCCCTCTACTATTTGTACCTCAGTTCATTCCAGCAATTCAACTTTTTCTGACCAAACACAAAATTCAAGCAAGTGACCTGACAGTCAAGATAGTTGCAGAGACAATTTTACACGAACTAATGTGTGATGATCACTTTCATGCTGCAATTTCTGACATGTATGAGAACATGAGCTCTGATCTGCTCAAACAGCTGTGGTGGGTTTCAGAATGCTTCAGTCCAGTGAAGAAGAAGAAGTGATCCGCAATGTTTGTCTTTTTCATTTTTATAAAAGTGTGACAAGTTTAGCTAATATATATTTTTTACAAAAACTATCACAATTTTTTTGAAACTATTCTGCTTGCAATGTTTTTTTTATTGGAGTGAAATCTTTAAAATAAAAAATAATAAAAAAAAGATATAAATAAAGACAAAAAATCTGAAATTCTTAAATTCTCTGTGTTGTTTTTTGATTCTCTCATTACTCAACAAGTGCTCAGAAGAGTGTCAAGGGAATGGCTGAAGAGTTGCTAATGAAAAAGGTCTATTTTGACCCATCTAATCCCGGTAGCTTTGGAGGTGTTCAAAGATTGAAACAGAATCTTGAAAATGAAACTGGGGAAAAAGTAAATGTTGACAAAATAAAAGACTTTCTTTCAGAGCAAGATGCATACACCTTACACAAACCTGCCAGGCTGCATTTTCAGAGAAACCGTGTGTTTGCATCTGCACCTTTAAAACAATTTCAAGCAGACCTTTGTGACATGCAATCCCTGGCTGAGTATAATGATGGGTACAATTATCTGCTGACTGTCATTGATATATTTTCAAAAAAAGCTTATGCTCGAGTTTTAAAAAGAAAAACAGCTGGAGAAGTGGTGAAAGCTTTTGAGTCTGTATTTAGAGAGAGCCAAATACCAAAGAAGATTCAGACAGATCTGGGGCGAGAATTTTTTAACAAGAGCTTCAAAGCCTTAATGAAAAAACATGGAGTTGTTCACTTTGCTACAGCCAGTGACCTCAAGGCCTCCATTGTGGAAAGATTCAATCGTACCCTCAAGAGTAGAATGTGGAGATATTTTACCGCAAATAATACACGCAGATATGTTGATGTTTTACAAGATCTGGTTACGAGTTACAATCACAGCTTTCATTCCAGCATAAAAATGAAACCTGTGGAGGTCACTGCAGAGAATTCCCTTCAAGTCCTGCGAAATCTCTATGGTACTAAACCCCAAAGAAAAAACAACAAAAACAAAAAAAAAAAAACACAAGCCAAGTTCAAACCTGGAGATTTAGTCAGACTTTCAAAAGTCAGAGGGGTTTTTCAGAAAGGTTATGAACAGACCTTTACGGATGAGGTGTTTAAAGTCACAGATGTTATCCCACGCATTCCTACTGTTTATAAAATTCAAGATTATGATGGAGAAGCTATAGAAGGATCTTTCTACCAGGAGGAGTTACAGAAAGTAAAGATGGGTCAAGAGAGAGTTTATCACGTTGATAAGATCTTGAAGCACAGGACTGTGAGGGGAGAAAAGCAAGTGTTTGTCAAATGGAAAAACTGGCCTTCAAAATTTAATAGCTGGGTCCGACTCAGCGACCTCTCAGATGTGTAAAGAAGGCCTACAGTGTACAACAACATGTCAGCAGGAGGAGAAGACAGAGAACAAGAAGGTTTCTATGTGACCCTGCCTTCTAATGCTTGCAAACAGCTCTTTAAAGACAATACAAGCTCAAACTTTAAAACAGAGTTGGCCAAAGCTATTGATTTAAAAGGTCATTGGGTTGTAGGTCTGTGTGAAGTTATAATACCACATACCTGGTACAACCTGCCTACTCACTCGGCCTACTTTGAGCTCCGTAGAGTCTTAATTCAACCATCAGACAAGACTGAAGGCCAGGATGGAATTGACATCTACAGCCAGAAATTTGGTGCTGGAGGCTATTATGACAGACCACAAGACATACTGGAACATTTTGTGCCTGCACTGAAAAAGTACAGCAATACTTTAGATGTGTCTTACAATAATGTGACAAAGCGCTTCGAATTTAAAGGAAATGGACAATTTCAAATCAAAGTGGGGGCTCCACTCGCCTACATTCTCGGCCTGAAAGTGAACGAATGGTTTACAGTGTCCAACAGGAGCGCAACATACCCCTCAGGGGCCGGCATGCTCGCAAATTTGTTTATATACTCTGACATTGTGCACCACCAAATAGTTGGAGACAGCTTCTCGCCGCTGCTGGGTGTTGTGACAGTGAGAGGGAAATTCGGTGATATAATTAGCATAAGATACAACACTACGCATTATATACCCGTGTCAAAAAGTTACATCAAAACAATTTCCATTCAGATCAAAACAGATCGAAATAGATTTGTGGATTTTGTTTATGGGAAATCGATAATAAAACTGCATTTTAAACCTGTGTCACCCCCACGATCCATTTAGCAAGATTCAAATGGCATTTTTTCCGCAGTCACACATGGTCAATGACCCAAACAGATTTGTTCACTATTATGTCAGTCAAACTGGAGGCGACCTTTCGTTTTTCCAGGGCGCGCCTGTCATGTATGGCAGGGGCCTTGGATCGTTGTTTTCCAGGCTTTTCCGATTTGTGTCCCCACTTGTTAGAAAAGGGTTTTCTATAGCTAAACCCCACCTGAAAACTGCAGCTTCAAACATCGCATCTGATGTCATAAGTAAAGCTGTTAGTAAAATGACCCGTTCTGCACAGAACACAGCTGAGCAAGAAGGCTCAGGAATAATGATGCTCTCTAAACGGGGGAAAACCAGGCCCCCAGGTAAACGTGTCTGGGTGGCTAAAAAACAAGCTGCAAAGAAGAAAAAGAAATCAGATGCCGCGAGAAGGCAACGAGGAAAGAAGCGCTCCGGAGGAACTTCTGACATATTTTCATAATGTCTCTCCTACACAACAAATCTGCAGAATGCACACTGACTGAACTGGATTTATTTTCAGCTCCAATGACTCAGCTCTCCATCGAAGATAAGATCTACACAGAAATCCACCCTCTGTCTGCCATCAGTGACTCCTCACCCATTGAATTTTACATCAGCAGTGAAGGTGACTCATACGTGGATCTTAATGACAGTTTATTGTATCTCAGAGTTAAGATTACTAATGCAGATGGCTCCAACATTGCTAATGATGCTGCCGTGGGACTTATTAACTACCCACTTAACACAATTTTTGGTCAAGTTGATGTTATACTTGGTGATCGTCTGATATCTCAATCCAGTGCAACACATCCGTACCGGGCAATCATTGAGACACTCCTGAACTATTCCGAGGACTCATTGAAATCCCAATTTAGTACGGGACTGTTTTATAAGGATACAGCTGGCGAGATGGATTCCATTGTCACCGATGATGGGCCTAACCTGGGTCTTAATCAGAGAGCAAACTTTACAGGAGAGTCCACCCCATGTTCCCTGCTTGGAGTGTTGCATTTTGACCTGGCATTTTCTGAAAAGCTAATCATAAACGCGGTGGATCTGAAAATTAAGCTTACACGCGCAGACGATGCATTTTGTCTCATGTGTGCCAGAGACTCAACTTTCAAGCTCAAGATTTTATCTGCGTCTCTGTTTATCAAGAAAGTGACTGTGTCCCCAGCTGTGCGGATCGGACACGCCTCAGCGTTGCTCAGAGGAAATGCTTTGTACAACCTCTCCCGAGTTAATGTCAAGACTTTTTCAATTCCAGAGCGATCTAGAATTTGCACACAAGAAAATCTGTTCCTGGGTTTGATTCCAAAATATGTGGTACTTGGAATGGTGGATCATGCGGCCTTCACTGGTGCTCGAGAATTAAACCCCTTCAACTTTAAACACTATGACCTCGAATTTCTGGCTCTGTGTAAAAACGGAAGGCAGATTCCAGCCAAAGCCTTACAGCCAAACTTTGAGCAAGGTGATACTGTGAGGGAATACTATAATCTGGTAACAGCAACAGGAAGACATCTTAAGGACTTACCCCTGAGTATATCCCGTACAGAGTTTTGCCGAGGTTATTCACTCTTTGCATTTAATTTAAATCCTGCAGGAGACACGGATGCTCTGTCTCCACAGTCAAGCGGCTCCCTGAGACTGGAACTAAGATTTCGGAGACCTCTTCCAACCACAGTCACCTTGATCATCTATGCATGTTACGACTCGATCCTAGAAGTGGACTCGAAGCGGAGAATTTTGGTAGATTATTATTGAGTCTAATTTTTTTTTTTCTCTCTCAAAAAAAATACAATAATAATGAACAACCAGGAAATTGAAATGTTACTGGATCACCTGCTGGGGAATGCATTTGGTGGGGTTTTTCCTTGTGACTATCTCTCATATTTACCTGTCACCTTTCCAAGACCAAAATTCCTGATTGTCAATACGGATCCATCAAATCTTCCTGGACAACACTGGTTAGCCATTGCACTGCAAAAACATGACAGAGCAGTTTTCTTTGACCCCTATGGTTTTAGCCCTGAATTTTTATATTACCCAGAAAGTATCTTGGATTTTATGAAGGCCCGAGCTTCTCACATAGAATTCCACACTTGTCAACTTCAGAGCATGGAATCTATGGTTTGTGGACAGCATTGTGTGTTTTTTGTGACCCACAGTGCTTGTGGTATGAGCTTGAAGCAAATTTTATCAAAGTACTCTGATGATGTGGATAAAAATGATAAGATGGTTTATAATTTTGTCAAAAAATATCAGAAATGTATCACCGGTGACAGTCTGTGTTTTTTCACTCACTCAGCTTGTTCTTTGCAGATGTTTAAAGAAATGTATGGAATTCAAAAATAAATGTTTGCTTTTTTTTTCCCCTATTTAAAAAATTATTTAAAAAAAGAGCAATGATTTTGTTTGTTTGTAAGAATGACCGAAACAAAGAAAAATGTTTGATCAATAAAACATTTTATTGAACAATCACAATACATGTCATGTCATTTTTTTTTGTTCTTTTGCTATTGGGAAAATGTGATCCATTTTGGAGGATGTCTTATTTTCCTTATTGGCTTGCCTTCTTTTCCATCATCACCGGCAGTCGCTGTCCAGCTGGGAGACAAAATATAATTTTTCTTTTCCTTCTTGAAAGGACCAGAAAGTGGACTCTTTTCAGAAGTAGAAGTCTCCCCGTGTAGTTTCTTGTACTGCTCACGAGCATGTGGGTTTTTCACAAAAGATGAGGGAATATTTATTTCCCTTAAAGAATCTAGAAAACTTGTCCAACCCATAGGTGGTGTGGCTAGGCTTTGTTTTTTAAAAGGAAGCAAGAGATGTTTCACTAAGTCTAAGATGTGTGAGCCACGGATGACATTCCCTTTATAGATCAATTCACCTTTTGCTGTCCATCCGTCACTGTTTTGACTCAGTTTTGATAATATATACTCTGCATTCCTGTGTGATTGTTTAGGAATGGCTATCAATACCTCTGACACCTTATCTTGACTTGCAGCCAACGGCCCTGAGGCCTCAGGTTGCTGCTGCTGCTGCTGCTGCTGCTGCTGCAGAGTCTCTCCTTGCTGTGTTTCTGCTGACTCATCTGTGGCCTGCTTTCGGAGTGAAAACGTGACCCGTTCTTCTTCGGCCTGACCTTGTTTCATTAAAGTCAAATAGCGCTGTAAAAGTGCATCATATTTTTTAATCTTTTCATAAGAGGACATGGTGGGATGTTCTAAAATCAGCCTCATTTCTTGATCCAGGTTCCATTCTGCGTTGTCTCTTATTGTAGTGTTTTTTGATTGATTCAGATGTTGATTGAGTTGGTCAGGAGAGATCAAGTACATTTTTTGTGCCATGTTTTATTTTCTAATTATGCCAGACAAAATTTCACCAAGAATGGGAACAACCGCAGCAATTAATGGAAGGAATCCTCCACTCTGAGAGCTCAGAATTTTTCTTTTTCTTTTGATTCCAACCTTTTTATCCGCTAAAATTCTGATATACTTTTTTTGTTTCTTCAAGGCGTTGAAATGTGAAGTGGAAAGGTGAATGTTGCCTTTAAGAACATTTAACGCGACTTCACACAGGGTTTGAATAAAGTCTGCAGAGCAGGTTTTCAGAAAATCCTTTCTTTGTTTAGGGCTGGATTGAGAGAGAGCCTTAAGAAAATGGGCATTGCGTTTTATACGTGCAGACATTGCAAAAGCATCAGTAGCTTTTCTTCTTCTTTTGTGGCAAATAAATAGTGGTTAACTGCCCTGGAAGTAGTCCGGTGCGTAACCTGTACTCATCTGGGCAGTCTGGTGTGAAATCAACAATTATATATCCGTACGGAACGCTGGTGGCGTCTCGAAAGCTCTCCAGGAAGTAAGATTTTTTACTGGGAAACATTTGGTGAGCTAAAATACTGATTTGCAATTTATCCCTCGGATTTTTGAATAGAACAAAGTAGGTACAATTCAAACTAATTGTTCTGGTATGTTTTCCTTTAAGGAAAAGGTTCTGGGTCAAGAAAAATGCACTGATTCTTTTATGATGCCGGTACTGTGTAAAAACTTTTACTACATCCGGATGTTCTGCAGCCTCAAAAATCAAGTCGTCAATTATAACTAAGTGAGAGGAGGCCTCTGGAGGAAAGAGGGTACTGTCATTTATAAAATCATCTGGAAGACCTTGTACGAGTTTTAAATTTTTATTTGTTTTTTTCAGCTGCATATACAAAGGTTGCATAGAGGCAAAAAAGTACACAACATTTTCTGGTTTTTCACTCATAGTAGACAAACAATTTTCAAGAACATTGAATACAAAGTTTGTTTTCCCAGAACCGCTGGGCCCGGTAATGAGACATGAAAAAGGGCACTGCAATTTTGGATCAAAGTTTTTCACCTCTTGAAAATCCATCATTTGAGACATTTTATTTTATTTTATTTTCTGTGTCACTCTCTCTCTTTGCCTTTTAGTATCCAAAAGGGAGGGTTTTTCCATCAGCCAAGAGTCTGTGCTTGTCATACACTACTCTGAAAGTCTTTAAGAATGACTGGTTTTTCAAATGGAAGAGAAGTCCAGCTCCCCTGATGAGCAGAAGACGGTCTGTGGCAGGCCTCCCCCTCTGAAATCCTCTCATTATATAGAGTGGTGAGGGGGCGGGTCCTCAGAGGAGGTTGGCTCTGGAGGCGGAGCTAAAAATCTCAATCTTTTCTTGACAGTTAAAATATCCATCCAAGTGCGGGAGCTTCGAAACAAGTTGGAGATCAGATCTCCAACTTGCCAGATTTTATCTGACCATACCTGAAACGGGACAGCCAGCATGGTCCTGAATATTCCTGTGTCTGAATTGAAAGTTTCCAGCACAAACAGGTCACAGGTAGTGTCCGAGTTCATCTCACGGATGCTGGCGCGTAAAAACCAGCGCCCAGATGGAGTAGTTTTGCTTTCCCAGACAGCGCTAAAGATAATCTTACCTTTAGCAAGTTCAGGATCAGAGGGAAAGGGATGCAGTTTAGCTTGCTTGAAAGGTGGAGGGGAAACTTTAATTTCTCCTTCCTCACCTTCTTCTCCTCCTTCTTCTTCTTGCCTTTCTTTATCATCCTCTGGTTGTGGGGTTGATTTTCTCTTGCGAGGAACTGCCAACCTTAACACTGCCCAGTCGTTGTAGGTCAGATTGCATGTCACTGATGAGGCTGTTAGTTGTTCTTTTTCTTCCTCGAGCTGATACACAGAGAGTTCTCCTGTTTCATAACGAAAAAGGTATCCCCATTTTCCAGACATTCCATAAGGTTTCAATGACCACTCCTGTTGCAGGACATGACATGATGGATTCTGCACTCGGCACAGAAAAAAGGTAGCCTTGCGTGGCGCACCCAATGTGCGGTCTGGGTTCTCATAAACAGAGACTGGTGTCTCACAAAGGAGCGATGTCCCACTGGGTAACACTGTGCGGTGTCGTTTTTCCCCCACGCCGGATGAAGGAGTTTCAGAAGACGCAGGGGGTGATCCAGAGGAATCAGGCGTAGGAGGATGCTTGGAGTCCTGGAAGGTGGGAATCTCGTGCTGAATTGAGGATTCGAATGCTGATGGAGGTAGGATCAGATTTCTATCCAGGAGTGTAGAGGATGAAGCATCAGTGATGAAGCAGGGTCTCCTGATGGTTTGTCCATCTGCAGATGAGCCACATGGTAGTCGATTGGTTTCCTGATGTCTTCTCTTTGGAGGCTTTTCTCTTTTAATGCGAACCATTTTGTTTGTTTGTTTTTCTGTGAGAGCAAAGTGGATCTTACTCTAACAAATGCAACAAGTAGAATGACAGGGCCTCCGAAAAATGATTTAAAGCAGAAAAACAGAAATCCCACCCCTTTATCTCTATTGGCTGATTCATAAAAGTGGGCTGGGGAATCTGCAAGGAGCAGGAAGATAAAAGCAGTTGGGGGTGGAGTCTATCTGTGTGAGGAGGAGCTGCATTGGTATAACTGGGTCAAAAGTCACAAAGAGGGCCTGACCCCTTATTAACCATTTGATATAAAAGAGAAGGTTCCAGAATGCTGCCTGCTTTACATTGATATCAACTTGATTTATTGTGATGCAAGAGAGAATGTTCCAGAATGAGAATGTTCCAGAATGCTTCCTGTTTTATTATTGATAAGAACATATATGATGCAAGAGAGAGAATGTTCCAGAATGCTGCCTGCTTTACATTGATAAGAACTTAATTTATTGTGATGCAAGAGAGAATGTTCCAGAATGAGAATGTTCCAGAATGCTGCCTGTTTTATTATTGATAAGAACATATATGATGCAAGAGAGAGAATGTTCCAGAATGCTGCCTGCTTTACATTGATAAGAAATTAATTTATTGTGATGCAACAGAGAATGTTCCAGAATGAGAAGGTTCCAGAATGATGCCTGTTTTATTATTGATAAGAACTTAATTTAAATCAAAACATATGTTTTTATACGATAAGCATTTGATGACGCAGATTTAACGGTCATTTTATACGATAAGCATTTGATGACGCAGATTTAACAGGTGTTTGTGTGCGATAAGCATTTAATGACGTAAATAAACAGATGTTTGTGTGCGATAACATCGATTTTGATTTGGGCGTGGCACTTTAATCCATCAAACTCGATTAATTAAAATTTGACAGAAGCTTGTACCCTATATTTTTACTGATCACTTAAATCATTTTTCATCACTCTCTTCATCATTCTTTTGACTCCCGGAGCCGGCTTGCCCTTATAAAAGTCAATTATGGGCCTGTGACTATCTCACTTGGTGTTACTGATTACTGATTAAACATTTGTAGAAATTTTAATAGCTAGAAAACATTTAGTACAATTCATTTACTTTAAAAGGATTGCTAGGATACAACAAACTGTACAAAGTGAATAATTAGCAACTAGCACAATTAGCATTAGCATCTATTAGTATCTTTTTCCCTACTGAATTAATGCACAGTTTCTTTTCTAAATATTTCAGTGTTATTTTATTCTTCTTCAATAAAAAGATCGATTTCTTTTCAGGCTTTTTGCACATTTGCATCAGGGGTGACTACAAATTCGAGTACGTTTGTATCACAAATCACTGAGAATTCAAATTGTGCTTATGACAGATTTAGGGTTTCTACTATAAGCATCTGCATTCTTGTTCAACTGTTGATGAATGTTACATTGTGTAAAGTCATAGGAGAAGGCAATTTCAGATATAAGCAAATCCATGGCATAGATTATGCCCACACAAGATACGAGCATGAATCAACAGGAAGGAGGAAGACTTTTAGCTGTCAAGTCATGAATGAAGTTGACTTGGAAACACAAATTTGACATGGTTCACGTGTGTCTCTGACCCCGAGATCTTATTTAGGCCAGGCTTTTCTAATGCCCTCGGCCTCTGATCCGTCCTCTAACCCCGCCCACTGCCCAGCCCCGGCTAAAGAGAACATGCTAGCAGTTCAGTAGCCACCAATGAAGGGCCCTTAATCCAAGCGGGATGACAGCTTGGCTCTGGAGGCTGTTTCTGTGGAGCTGAGACCAATGGGCTTTTCTTTCCCTCTTTTTCATCCCTTAAACCCCCCAAACACAGCCATGGGATTCCTAGGGTAGGAAAAACATGTCCCAGAGGAGACAGAATAATAAGATGGTACACAAATCTAAGGGTGGATCTGAGATTCCCTCCATCCACTAGAAGATACAGGAACATCCTTTAAAAATAAAAAGCATAAATAACAAAGACACACACATATATATATATATATATATATATATATATATATATATATATATATATATATATATATATATATATAATTTTTTTTTTTTTTTTTTTTTTTCTCGGATGCCACATGTTGTAAAAACATAATCTATACCCACATAATCTTTTTCCAGGCTACAGAATGATTAGGTAGGATTGAGGTCACAAAACCATTTGAATCATAAAATTTAGTGCCGCTGTCTCACCAAATCCCTTTTTCCTTCTTTTAAACCAATCAGCAGTTCCGTTCTGAGCTCGTGTGTTTACAGGGATTCGAATGGAGCATTAGTTAATGTTAATGTGAAACAACAATGATCACCACACATGTTTACTAGCAGAGTGAGTCTCCCTCCCAGGCTACTACTGCATATTCTTCCTTTTTTCATGAGGATTATGTTGCAGCACTGATGTTTGTCCTGCACAGGACAAACATCCGAGTAACAGTGTTTTGCAAATGCAGTTTTTGATATATTGCTAGCTATGTATTTTCTTACATTCACATTTATTGGGAACCCTTGTTAAAGATGCCTTAAAAATCCAACCTTTAATTTGAATACATTTATTCTGTGAGAAAAGAAATTCAATGTTAAGAAGTCTTTTAAATCAGATCACTGGTGCCACAACCAATGGCACTTAAAACAGTTTCTTTAATGTAAATGTACGTTTTTACGTTGATTAGTGTGTGTGGGAACATTTAGTTACTGTTTCTCCAGGTTATACATTTTTGACATTGAAACCCAATTCTTTCACCCACTCATCAAAATGGGAAAGACAGTAAAATATGCCACTTTTGACTATTTATCTCAGAAATCTCTCTTAGAAAACAACTACTTGCAAAACCTTTCCACACCAAACCAATAATAAAAACATTTAAAAGAGCCCAAACTGAGACACACGTCTTGCCATACTACTAATACTACTAATACTACTAATACTACTAACATATATATATATATATATATATATATATATGTGCATATAATTAATCATGTTTTTTCATCTTCATCAAAACTTTATTTTTAAGTTAAAATAGTCTTTTAAAATGTTTTGATTTGTAGGCAGGACACCCTCTGTATGTGTTAAGGATTTGCATTGAAGCAATTTGGAATCAAGCAAAGCACCAAAGGAATAACAATCAGCATAATCTCCCTGTGGTCAGTCCTTTCAACGGCTTCTCACTTGGCATCTTTAGAGGCTGGAAGACACAGTAATTGTCCTGGAGATAATTTTCTCTGTGTGAACTGGGTTTGCTGTGATGAAGGGCAAACAGACAAATGGCAGCTTCATTTATCAGGATTTCCTGTGAGGCTGGCCAGCCTGATAACCCAATCAAATGTCTGAAAGCTGTCTGTGGTAACACTGGGCGTTTTCACTACTATGTTTGTCTCTATTTATGTGGAAATATCAATACGTCCGTGTGGAAATATCCATGATTCGATGTCAGGGTGCCTCTGGTGATCGCCAAATCCCTGTGGTGTTAAAAGCATATGGGAGTGATTCATAAATAAAAAAAAAAAGTTACTTATCTTTTAACATTTTCTTTACATTTTCACACTATTGCACCATTGTATGCTGGGAAGTTGACAATGAATGGCTTTCATTCTTCTGGATTTAGTCAGCATTGTGTTGCTGGAAGCTGAAAGGACTGTGACTCTGGAGCAGACCTAAAGCTTGGGTCTTCAAGGTTGGCTGGTTTTGGGCCTCTGAGGGCTCACTGCACAATGACCACATCTCTCCATGAGAGGAATCATGGTGGATGTGTTACTCAGAGGGCTCGCTGTGTGCCACGGCACACGCCTCCACAGATCCTGGGAGAGAAAAATAGGACACATTTACTCATGGTCATTTGTAATATATCACTGAGGTGGAATTCATATAGCTCCCAGTTTTGATGTTGGCACCTTCATTGTGGTTGACATTTTGGGATTTGCAGGAGGCAAAGGCCATTTTTTAGATGTTCCCACTGCTTTCATGAAATGTGTTTGGCTTGGTTTAAAGGATTAAAAATTTTGTTATCAGCTGCCCAATGTATTCTCTATTAAGGAGGTTCAGAGGTTTACATACAGTTGTCATGACATAGTAATTCAGATATTTTATTTTGGAGAGTTAAATTATTGTACGCCAAATGAATATTCAGTAGATTTTGAATGAATTAATAGCACGTACAGGTCAGAAAACCTACAAATAAAAGTAAGTGCGGTCAAATAAACAATCTGAATTATGCCAGAGGCAAAAATCATTGGAGTTGATTTTTGAATTGCCATTCCAGCCAGAAAACAACAAAAACTATTCAAATAAATAATAAAAGCCCCCAAAACAATATTACATTCAAGCCCGTAGCAAGTGTGAAACCCTCATACCTGACCTGCAGCGAGCATTTGGACTTGGCCTGACTGAAGTATGATGATTAGAACAATAGTTTCATTCCCACATCTGTCTGTGAGATCCTGAAGTGCTCAGAGCTTAAGGAATTATTTAAACCTCCGGGACTTTAGAAAGGATCCTTCGCTGCCCTGGGAACAGATTACACTCTGATCTCTACCACTTTCCATCAGACACCCAATCTCAGACCTGTTTCTGTTCCTCACGTCGTTTCATTTTCTGTCTGACTCGTTTGTTTCCACATCACTTTTAACACGTTTCTTAAGTACAGATGCTAACTCTTGTTGAGCGCCAGCACTGTCCATTCAGGGGGACATTTTAATTCAAATTTAGGGTTAGTGATGATAGCAGTCATTTTTCCTCAGTTGCCTATGCAGTGATAAAATATTTAATTATTCAGAGAAGGAGCTACACAGAAATAAGATTGAATTGATTTTTTTTAGTTGTGCATTGTCAAAACAAAATCTAATTAAGCCTCTGGTGTCACAAGTCATACTCTTCAGGATTATGCTGGTTGTGCACCTAAAATCCAACCCTGGGAGAGAGTGATAACCAGGCTCCCATAATCTGGTTCTGGGGAAGACGTAAGGAGGGGGTAGTGATGATGAAATCCATTCAAACTGAACCCACCCAAACCACACCACAGGTTTAAAATGTCAGTCATGCCATCCTACACATAGTCCAAACTAACTCGGAGTGAAGGTCAAATGAAATATTTTAGGTTTTAAAGTTGGAGGGGGTGAAACAGTTCAGGAGGAGGTTTGTGAGAAGAGATAATGAGAGAACGACTGATTTTTGTCATGAATCTAAGTCATTCAGGCTTTGAAACCAGTTCATAAGTCTGTCCTCACTGTTTGAAACATAGACAGATGGGAGAACTGAAGTCAAGCCTTGAAAGGACTTTAAACCCCCTTCCTACTTCTCTTTTTCAGCTTCTTCTGGAAAGCATTTTGTGGTTTTCTTTTGACTCGCTTTTTCTGCCCATTGAATGAAAGTGCATGTTTACTGTGGTCTTTGTCTCTTAGTTGTCCATAAAAACAGCAAAACCAGGATTACTTTATTGATTGGGTGTTTGCTGAATGGAAGCAGCCATTGGGTGTGGAGGAGTTGGGAAAAGAAACACACCAAGTAATCCCATAAAAAAGCTCTTTTAGCGTTTTAGCTTGTGTGCTGCAGTACAAATGCTCACCTCTAATATAAGACGCTATTGTCACTAATGATTTTTATCTTTCTTTTAAAATATCACTAAACCGTGATTTACAGCAACTGCAGGATATTCTCTATCTCCCAACTAAAATAATTGATGACTGCTAGGTCAAAGTCAGGATTGAAAATTGTTGCAAAATGTTGCTAGTTGCATCTTCTGTAAAGAAAGAGGTCAGTATTTGGTGAACGATCAGGAAGAATAAGAGCCCAAGACTTGGTCCATCTCAGCCGCATATACCCCAGATACACATGTCTCCTTTCAGTCCTCTAAACAATGTACCTGTTGGGGGGCTGAGGATAAGTCTTCTCCCCCTGGTACTTTTGTCTCCATTGTGTCCCTGCCTATGTGGCAAAGCTTATGGGATTCTACTATCAATACCCGAGCAATTTTCTTCTCTTCTGTTTCACTACAAAAGTTAAGAAGTTGCAAGGGTTTGTCATGTCTGCTTCCTTTCTCGGGGGATTTTATTGTTTGCAAGCTGTTTTTCCCCGCCTAGCATGAAAACGCAGCCAAAGCACAAGCTGACGATTTGGCTCCAGAACAGAAGCCGCTGAGTTTGTTCAGCTCGGGCTGTTTATCTAAGCTGTGACTCAGCTGAAATTGGATTTTGAATGTGAATTTTGAGGCGAGCCATAACATAGGCAGGGCTGATATGGTGTCCTTGACAGTCCTGGCTTAAGAGTACGTCCCAAATGACTGATTTGAAGAATGAAAAGAAAATTTTTGAATAAAACACTAAATTATCTCTGGGACTGAGGTCCATCTTTTTCTATGACGCCTTCTAGCGACACATATTGTGCTCTGTGGAAGCATAATGGAGTAGGTGGCAATAGCAAATCTATCCAGGACAGCTCGTCACAGAGCCTCAGTCTGACTGACACACCTCCTCTTTTTCACCATCAGACATGGTAAGCTGGTAAAAAAAAGTGGCTATTTTACATAACATTGGACAACTGCACAGTTAACCTCCTTTATTCACCACTTAGCCCCTGCTAAGCATGTCTGCGTTTTCTGATGGTAAAGCAGGATGTGAGGCATGTGCCTGACGAGGTTATGAGAGATAAATGGTGAAATTATGTTTGTTGATCTTTTTGTCAAACTAATTTTAATGGCAGAAAAAATATTTTAGTTAATACAAAATACAGCTTTCAGATAGTTATCATATTTACCCATAAAAATAACTATCTAAATCAACCTGGTCTTATGAGAAAAGGTAATTATGCTCATTTTTAAATCACAGAATCATTGCAACCAATTGACTTTTTGGGCTCACTCTTCACTGACTTAAAATAATATGCAAACCTATCAGAAGGGTTGAAAAATGGCAACATATTGGTGAAATGTTGAGCTTTGCTGAAATTTATTTTAATTTTACATTTTAAATTTCCAAGTTTTTGGAGAATTACAGAAGAGAGCTTACAATGTGTGAAATTTACTCTGGCAGGTTGAATATTATAATATGCCAGACATTCATTAGATTATAAATTATCAGCTACATATACCTTGCAAATATAAGAGTGAGATTCCAATTAAACTTCAAGCTCTCAGATAAAAAGTTAAGTTAAAAGAAGAAACTGAGGACCCGGCAGGCCTTTTTCAAGGACAGTAGGATTATTATCTTTACTGTGTTTTTGCCAGAGTACCCTCTGAATTCACATTGTGTGGGTTCAAACATTTGAAAGAACATTCACAACAAACTTTACCGATTTAACAAATAAAGAAAATTAGAATAATTACTCCAACCCTCTTAAGATGTTTACAATACTCGCAGTCACAGTGTTGTTGCAGCACAACAACGTTCTGACCTGACAACATTCCTGGAAGCTTCGTTTTATGAAATATTAATGAAACAAATTTGTAAGGCTCTGTCTTTCTTTTTTGTAGCACTGGCACTACAGTTCTCTAGGTTTCCACTTACAGAGAATTGCTTCCATTTTTTTCTATTTGCTTTCACCTGCACTTCATAGTGTCATAAAAGTGTGTCATAGCATTGTTATTTATCTGTGGCTGTGAGATGCCTTTTTGTGTATTACAAACAGTAAAGTGTTGCACTCCTCCCTACATTGTATTTGATGGCCCTTGAAGTGAACACCTCTGTCTCCGCTGTCACTGGCTTTGCTGATGTAGTGGCAGGTACAGGAGGAGCAGGGAAAACACACCACAGGCTATTTAAACCTCAGGCAGATTCAGATCTAAAAGTAGTTCCATTTAACCAAGAATTTGTTTCTGAAAAGAAATAAAAAAGACCAATCAAACCATTCAACCTTTCTTATATTTATTGACCGGTATTTTTCATCTTTCCACTGGTATTTTTTTAATTTCTTTGCTTTCACCTTAGCTCCTCCAACAGATTTTATATCCGTTTCTCTTCAGACGCTTCAACATACTGAAATTACTTCCACTCAGAAGAAGAACTTCTCAATGAAATTTGTGAATGCATTAACTGGATAGAAATACTCTATGATTAGCTTTTATTGCTAGTGGTGTTTAGCATAAAAACAAATAGCAATCCCATTTTTTTCTTGCAAGCAGAGCACTCCTAAGTCAGCTGTGACATCATTCCCAGTTTCGTGGCAACTTGTTAAGAAAAGTTTGTTTGAGATTACATTATTGGCGGAGAAGCCACACCTTTCATAAGCAAGCTATGACTGCTTTATTTTTCTTTTTTTTTTTTTGCAAGTAGAAAAATGTGAGTTTTATTTATCTTTTCAGCTGTTAAAGAGAAGAACGTTCAGGAGACTTTGTCTATTTTAACAAGTAGGGAAGAAGAAATGCTTCTCTATTTTTTAGTCCACAGCCCACATATATAACACTTTAGCATATATTAACTCTTACATAATTCCAGAAAAGGAAACTCATTTGCTCAAGTGTAATCATAGCTTATTATTTGTCTCTTCCTTCTCAAATTTGTTTGCAATGTGGATTAAATATAACTCAAGATAATATCTTATTCCCTGAGGTCAGATTTAAATAGCATCAGTTGTGGTGTTGTCCTGTTTCTTTACTCTCTGCTTCAGTCAACTTATATTTTTCTCAAGAAAATTACAAAAAAGTGTGTTACTTCTCAAATGTGCATTATTCTGTATGATTTATGTTGGCGTAATGTTGGTAGAAATGACAGAGTCCTAACATTTCTGTGATCCAAATAAGTTTTGTTTTTTCACCAGAAGCAGCAGCAGCTTTCAGTGAAGGAGAATGCAGGAGTGGTGCTCTAAATGTTTAATGGAGAGTTAAGGGATAAGGGGCATCTTCTGTCTCTGGCTGCATAGTGTCTCATTCCAGTCTGGCCAAGGTCCAGTGCTCACTGCAGTACTCCGACCCGCTATGCTGCTGCATTGAGAACGGATGTATTCATTGGAGAGGATTTTAACTTCACTGAAGTTATGCAGGGTATTGACTAGTTTGCACCGCGCAGTCTTCTCAAACACGGCCAGACGACAAAGATCTTCTGTCTCTGGAGCCGTCTGCACCTACGTTTCATTTTTTTGGCCCGGCCGATTGCTCTGCAGCAGTGGCTTCCAACCAGAACGCAGGCCGCTCGACCACCACCCACCAGCCCACGTCACTATCAAAGCCTTAGCGTTTTGGTGAGGCCCTGGCAGCCCCTGAATGGCTCTTTCAATGCCACTTGGTGACAATGCATTTTTTCCATGCCATAAAGCAGATGCTGTATTATAGCCGCACAATACCAGGCCCATTTGAAACTGTTTACCATGTGAAAGGCACACCGGGATCAGGATGCCTGCCACTCTGTGGGGCTATTTAACTTGCCACTCAATAACGAGTACACATTGGAAGGAAAAGAAGCAGACAGCTTTAACTGGCATTGTGATCTCTGCATGAAGAGAGGAAATACGGAATAAAGTGTCGATCCAGGCCATTCTTCTGTTGCTGGGACTTTTCATACTTTCTGAATACGGTGATTACTGCGACACCAGATGAGCTTGTCAGCAGCTGCACCTGTAGCGGGGGGAAATTTGTAGTTTAATTCCTTGCATACCTTTGTATAAAAAAGTTGGATTTCTGCTTTACGTTGCCTTGCAAGATAAACTCTTAATCTTTCAACTTTTTGACGTTTTGCTGTTGCAATCATTAACTTCATGTAACCATGCTATGAAGTGAAAAATAAAAGTTACATGGAGTTCATTTTAAAGACTTCGGATGTTTGTCACATTAGTGAGCACATGTCATCATGAAGACCAGAGAACATGACGGTCAGGGAGAAAAATGTAGACAGGTTTAAAGCAGGGGTAAGTTATAAAACATTATCCCAAGCTCTGAAAAGCTCATAAAGTGCTGTTCAATCCATCATCTGAAATGTTAACCAGCATGGCATAAGAGTAATTAGTCAAGAGTGCTAGAGTAACTCTGGAGGAGCTGCAGAGATCCCCAGCTGAGGTGGGAGAATCTGAGGAAATAATATTTATTAGTCTCGCATCCACAATGCTAACTTTTATGGAACAACAGTAAGGAAAAAGCTATTGTGGAAAAAAAAAAGACAGGAAAAGCACATAGAAGTCACCGCTAACATGTGGAAAAAGGTGCTCTGGTTAAATGAGTCCAAATTTAAACTAAATCTAGGTTGGCATATATGCAGCTTTCTGCTTCTACTGTTTTTAGCCTCAACCTGAAATATTTTAGAATAACCCTGATGCTAAATTTTTTATTGGTCTGTCCTTCAATTCTGCATTTTGTGAGTAAACACTCAAGAAGGACTTTGAAAGGTCAGATGTACCCAGCCAGACAGAAGTGCTGGTCAGCCTCTCCTCACTGTCCTCTCAGATTAGATATGAGAAGGAGATCCTGAAGATAGAGACCACTCAGGCCCTCTCCTGAACCCAAGCTGTCTTTGGCCCCTCAGCACCACTCAGAGGGATAATCCTCCCTGACAAGAGCTCTCTGTGGCTGTCGAACGGTCATCAGTCTTGTCAAGTGCCTGACAAACATACACCAATGCCACGAACATGCACACACACACACACACACACACGCACACACACACACGGTCACACATGCCCACAGCAGCTCAGACGGGGACATTTTTAGATAAATACAATTCCCACCTCAGAAGACAAATATCACTATAGAAAATAACGATGTAAACTTAGATATGACGCTGTTGACTGAACCAATTTAATTTCAGCAGTGGTTACAGTTGGGTGAGCAGGAAGCTGAGCTCATTTATTTATTACTGCTGTTTGGAGTTCAAATATATATAAGCAAGCTTTGAGGTTCAGAAAGTGCAGTAGCTCTCTGGCTGTGCAGCTGTGCTACCTTCGTGTTCACGCGGACGGTGGGTTTCACAGAAATAGCTCAGAGAGAGTCAGTTTGGGAAGAGATAAAGAGACTTTTTGATGAAGATGAAGAGAAGGTGAATTTGGAGAAAGATGGAAGTGAAGGAAGGTGTGGAGGGAAGGTAGAGGAATGGGCAAAGAAAAATCCCTGGTCCACTTTTCTTCTGTTGATAGAGTTCTTGCAGGGTTTTACTTCTCTACCTTCATTTCATTCCTTCATCTTCCTCCAAACCTGTAGTAAACAATAAATGTGAGCTATAAAGGACTTCACTTGAAATTTATAAAGGAGACGGTGCCTTACCCCAGCTTTACATTAACGGTGGATGAATTTGGCTCTGGTGAAACAGCAAATTCATCTAACATTGCTAGTTTAGGGCAGATGACCTAAACCTAAACTATAGGTGAGTTTACAGAAGCTCAGTTTTCTTTTCATCCTTACATGACGAAGGGAAAAGGTTTTAGTTTTACAAAAGGAACTTACCTCATTATGGGTCTGCCATATTTTCTGTGAAACACTGGTTAAAAAAACATGAACTGCTAGTGCTACTCTTTGTCCCTATAGGACTGATGAATTGTTTTCCTACTTTGGTTCATGAGAGAGCAACAGGCTTTGTAGTGTCATTTGCTCACATGATTGGCATTGGCAGGAACAAAAGTAGAGCATATGAGGTATTATTTTATCTATACAGGCCAGGGGAAAGTCAAGGGCTCTGTGCCAGCATGCCGGTGACTGAAGGTGGTGACTGATCTTTGGTTCAAAGCACCAATATGAACAGCTTCAAGTAGCTTCTAGTGTGGGTTTAGACTTTGACATGTTCAGTCCCCAGACATCCAGTTGACGTTTGTATTTAAAAAAAAATCAGCAATTTTTATGTTTAACTCTGAATTAAGTCACTGAAAAGGCAGCAAAAAGAAAAGAAGAATAATTACTAGTTTAAATCCAACATACTTAATGGACAACCACTGTAGATTCAAAACTCCCCTCTCTCACTATTTGAAAGTATGTTTCATTTATCTTCAAAAATATTATATCCCATATGCAGCAGACAGGCTGCCTGAAACTTCTCTATGTTGTAAGTACCTGTGCATGTTTCACAGATACCAAAGAAATCACATCAGTGAGAAAAACCCAGGCCCAAATGCCTGTAAATGACAAAGCTGATGTCTCCAGAAAATCAAACTAAAGGGTTTGTCCCCCCCCAAAGCTTCTTCTTCTTATCCTTGGAGGCAGTCTCTCTGACATTGTGCATTGAGGCACAGCTTGTCTGTTTGCTTTGTTTTGTCACTAATTTATTCATTTAAACGGTGGCAGCTATATTCAAAGACAATAGTGAACAAGCTCCGAGTTGAATTAACCTCAATAATTATGCAGTTCTGACGAAAGAAAAGCCCAATTGTTACTCTCTCCTTAAAATTCCAGCCCCCCTTCTGTGCTTGGCATCCAAGTGGAGAAATGACTCGATCCAAGAAGATACCAAACTCCAGTCTTTTAAAAGATTGGACAATGCTCTACTCTGTTTGTGCCAGGGTTTCTTGATTGTATCCTCCAAACTTACATTCTTGTTTACGCAGTCCGAAGCGAGTATCCACTATAAGTGCAATTATCATGAGTTGACCTGCTGTCAGTGCAAAGATTTGTCTTCTCAAAACATCTTAAAGCTAGATTCTTAACATGTCTCCAATAAAAACACAGATCTAAAGGCTAATGGAGTCCTTTGATCGATACATAAGCTTTTGACTGTATACCTTATAACACCAGAGGCTGAACATATACTGGGCATTTGAATCCATTAAAGGTGCATTCCAATAAACGGGGCTATTTGATTCACAGTTAAGTGTTTACAAGCACTACATCTTGAAATACTTGCTCAGGTAGTTTCATATTAAGGAATCTTGCTTGGTTAACTGCATTGCTCTCACTATGTGGTCAGCTAAGCTTACTTTGCGAAGCTAATCTCTTATGAGACTGAAAAGAAGTCACCCTCCAGGCTTCAAAATATTCAAACAACATCTTCCTTTCTGGAAGCTTTGGGCTTGAATTTGCTGCGATGATAAATTATAAAGCTCTCTGTCGCCGCATGCACCATTTCCATTCTGTTCTGCTTATTTCATTGATTTGATTAAGCCTCACTAAGTTAGACAGATGCCTTCTTCTTTTTTTTTATCAAGTATTTTTAGAGAACAGTAACCTTTTTCAAAAAGGTTTTACACTGAGCTGCTTCCAGATGGTTCTTTGCAACAAACCATCTGGTATTATATAAAGACCATATACTAATGGTGAGTGAATGAGACGCGGCACACATAATAAGCTGATTTACATCCATTTATGTACCTCTGCTCAAAAATAACTAACTGACTGGACGTTGTGGTTATGCTATTTTTGCTAACAAATAATGTTCATAGGGGTGAGGTGGACTGAACTCTCAGAAATGAAGGAAGGTGGGTCTAAAATGTACCAATTAAATCTCACATCTATGTTTAAGTTGTTTTGTTTCATTTTTTTTAACCAAAGTAACTAAAACTTTATAAAGTTAATTATTCAGGTCACAGGATTTATCTTTTGAGTCAAAGCTAAAATGGGGCACCAGTTGTTCCATTTGCTCCATTGTTAATGTGCCTGTGGGTAAACTGGGGTTATAAAGGGATGGACATGGTCTGAAACCTACACGAAGTAGGATGTAAATATTAAACAAAGATCAGTTACTAAGAGACTGAAAGTTTGGAAAAAAAAAACTTTATCACAATCAGTTTGAATCACAAGACAGGATGATTTTGTTCCTTTTCACCAAAATTCAGACACTATCATTTGATCCTAGCCTCAGTTTCCTGTTCCCAGCTGAATTTGCTAGGAGCAGGTCATCTGCTGCTGTAGCCCATCTGCTGTACAGAGATGATTTACCACAATTTGGTTGTAACAAATAGCTATTTGAGTAATTGTTGCTTTTTTATTGTCTAAAGCCAATCTGCTGCTTCTCCTCTGACCTCTGACCTCTGACATTAACAAAAAAATTCACCCACAAAGCTGATGACCACTGGAAAATTTCCTTTTTGGACTGTTTTCTGTGAGAGTTGTTAGTATGAGAAAATTCAAGGCCAAGCAACATTTAAAGACACATTAATGCCTAAATACACTGAGATACTGCCATGTGTTTGGTGGATTAACAAGCAATTTAACTGTAAAGATGTAAGATGTGCATGCTAAACAAGAAAACATCACAACCCTCCACCTGCTTGCATGATGGGTTTGGTTTTTTTTCATTCACCAAAATAGTTGTTCAAATGCAACTTTGAAAGTCTGTTCTCCCTTTTCCAGCTAGTGAGATGAAATATGTTCAGGTAATTTAAAAAAAATAAATAAATAAACCACGGCTGCTTGAAAAAAATCCAACATAACCAATACCTGATATCCATCTAGGCGGTGTCTCCAGGGTATTTTTTGCAATTTCTCTGACAATCACAAAGTCTGACCTTGCAGTGAACCTGTGAGTTCCCCGTGTTACTTCAGAAGATTTAGCGCAGCCATAAATATCTTTTATGAATATTTATTCTCTCTGTGGAAAAAAAAATCCCACGTTGTTTATAAATGGCACTGTGCCTGCTTTATTTACAACTTTAACATGGAGTTAAAAATACTCGGCATATCATTACGTTGTTATTCTACCACAGATCAACATTCCTATGGCTGAGTCTGTATTTATTTTCAATCTGTTTTACAAATACATTACATCCATTTGAAACAGTAACTTTAAAAACTGCATATTTACTTCGAGCTGTAATGTAAATCCTGGTAAAGCCTCATCAGTCTCAAAAGTTGAAGAAGTAACATTTATTTGTAATTGGGAGTATTTTACTTCGATGCATTTCACCGAACCTCTACAACCTGCTTGGGGCTAAAACTAGCAAAACAATATAGAAAACAATAGTTTTGCACAGCTTAAAGTCAGAAAGCACAAGCATGATGGATTCCTTAGTAATGGCATCTGGCTGCAGTAAATCACGCAGCTGAGGAATAATTATTAGCTGACTGTGGAAAACAACAACACAACAACAGCTTAAAACAACACCAGAAGCGCATTTGCATCCTGCGTTTGGCTGCTACACGAAGGACGGTGAAAATTTTGGCTCACACATAATGCAGTTGTTGAGATAAAAGCCTGCCTTCGTCAGTGTTCCCACTGAGCAGTGAGAGGTTTGGGAATTGGATGCCAAGAAATGTTTTTTTTTTTTTTAAGTCAGGTGTTTCTAAAAATAGTAAACTGCCAGAAGCCTTCTTCTTGTTTGTGTTTGCACAGCTTAAACTAGTTTGTTTGCCAGTTTGGCCAGTGATCGGTCAATGAAAGAACTTTCTGCTTGTTTCAGCATCATTATGGGCTTCTGCAGTTTTTTTTTTTTTTGGCCATTCTGGACAAACCCAGACTCTCTGTGTGTTTTCTGCGTTCAGGGAAGGTGAATTATTGATGCTGTGTAAATCTAATCTTCCTCATGGCAGGTGTGGCTTGTACTGTTTGTTGTGTGTGTGTCTGCATGACACACAGTGGAGGAGGAGGAAGAGAAAGAGGGAGGAATAGTGTAATTAAAAGGAAGCCCAGATTGCAGTCCAACCCACACACACACACACACACAGCCACACCGACTATCTCTGAATACCTTCTTTACAGACATAATGACCATACCACATCCTTCACCTTTCTTTTTTCCATCAGTCTGACTATGGTGCATGCTGGTCTTCTCTCCTCCTCCTCCCACCTCCTTCTTCCCTTCTTTTTTCTCACCCTTTCTACTGTTTCTCCAAGTAGCGTGCCTGAGTCAGACTGCAGTCGTCTGTTGTTGTGCAGCACGCAGACAAGCTGCTGGGGTTTGGCCAGTGATATCATCTCATTGTGTCTGAGCTGTCACCTGCACCATGGAGCAGGGGCTCCTTGAAGGAAAGGAGAGAAGAGTGGCAAAGGGGAAACAGGTGAAGAAGAAAGGGAGAAGGAGACAGGAATGCCAGGAGGGAGGAAGAACTGTGTGAAGCAAACACTGGGCAAACGTAACAGACTAATGTCTACTGTGATACTTTTGGAGAACACAATCTCCTATTTTACCTGTAGACGTGTATTTGTTTTAGTGTTTTGTTCTGGTGCATTTCGTATAAGATGCCCTGATTTTGTTGGTCAAGACTGATGTTAGATGTTCATTGATCTCCTCAATTTCTATTTGTGTTTTCTGTATGCAATACTATTTATATAGTATAATTTACTATAATTTCAGTTAATAAATATAAATAAATGTAAAGTAAAATAGTGACTTTAAAATGAAATTGTTCTCCAGATTGTTTTATAGAGGTATTTTTGATTCCAAAGTGTATTAAAGCACATTATATGTATACTTACAGACCAGTCCAACTTACAACATATATATGAATATATTTAATTTTGACCTGACGTGTGAAGATTATTTGATGATAATCCATGACAGCATAAATTTAAGATAATATCCTTCTGATATATGTGAGGTTTGCCGTACATCCTAATTGAGGATTCACATTAAGTGAGTAATAAAACAGATACAGTGAAAACTACTTATCTTGCAATATCTGCTTGTGAAAAACAGTAACTGATGGGAACCGACACTAAGCTTAATATATGGGTGTGATCATGTTAGATTGAATTTTAACAATAAGCTGAAGGCCGTTGGAAACTTTCTCTGGTTCCTGCTGGTTTACCTGCCTGCTTTCCAGTTGAGTCTCCAGCAGGTTAGGCCTTTTAGTCTAAAAACTTTTATTCATTTTTGATGGAGATGAAACTATTTGAACAGATGAGTCATTTACAAGGAACTCCGCAAAATGAAATAAAGACAAGCTGTTTCAGAGGTGATTTCATTTCAGTGTTTACCTAGCTTTATTTGTTGGTGTGACTCATTCATTTCACTCTAAACACACACACACACTAACAGCAAGGTATTCATGCATCGTGACCTAATGACAAACAGACATACAGCTTCCCATATAAATGTCCTTCCGTAGACATGCATGCCGTCACATACATCTTGTCATTACCTTCACTTTTTCACTGTCCTTCTAACTTTCATTTGCTTTTCTTCTCTCTACATTTGTGATTTATCCGCCTCCCTGCATTTAGTTTTCTCACTTGCCGCTACATGAAGTGTGCGTGTGCGTGTGTGTTTATGCGTTAGTCTGCCTCGAACAGGCTGATTCATGCTCTCTCCCTTACCGCAGAGCACCGTAACATACCGTCAGTCACAGCTCGCCATCTGCAGCTTGGATCAGATTTGTTTATTTTTAGCAATATGTGTATTTAGCAGAGCGCGTGGAAGTTATTTGCTTTTTGTCTCTTTTCTATTTCTATTGAGTTACTAAGCACAGTGTGGATTTTCTTTTGAAAGAAAGAGCAGGAAGCAAAGGATCACACTGAGCTTTTTGGACTGACTAAGAATGTGCTTATTTCTCCTTTGTGCTCATCAAAAAAACTGTCGAAGTATTTGCTGCAAGGCAGATAGTTCGATGTTTTTCACTTGGCCTTTTCTTTGCCATCTGTTTTTTTTTTTTATTTGAACAGGTGTGTGCTTGTTCAAAGCTTTTAGTCAGAGTTTAGAAACCATTCTGTGGTTAACTTTCTGTGTCCATTCACTGGAGGCGGCCAACGCAATATAAAGTCAGAAGGCCTAAGCACTCAATGTACGAGATGCACATATGTCCTAAGATAAATATTTATGTCACTTTTCTCCTATATGGTTGCTTTGATGTTAGGAATCCCTAACATCCCATATAATAGTATAAAAAGGCTTTTATGAGCCTTTCATTCTGTGGTGTATCAAATATGTTTGCATCAAATAAATACCAGTGAATCTCTCTTTAACTTTTTTATCTGATTTACAGTGCTGTTCAGAAGCATTCACATCCTCTGAACATTTCCCTGTTGTTTTCCTTCTGCTTTGTGTTTCATGATGTTAAACCCTCAGGTTGCAACATGACACATTGAGAAGTTAATAATATTTACCCAGATTTTTCCAAACTGACTCTTTAGTCCCTGAAGTTTCACCTTTGGAAATAAACCTTACCTTAAAACTCTCCCTTATGAAAAACGACATGAGAGAGAGAGAGAGAGAGAGAGAGAGAGAGAGAGATGTTGCTCTCTCAAACATGGCATGTCAAACATGTCTTCCATGCACTTTTACATCAATCATAGAAATGGATCCGAACAAACTTCCTGAGCTTCAAACTTGTAGTTCTGACCTTAAAGCAGGAAATTTGCTGGAAACAAGAACCAGGTGAGAATTAGAAACGTAATTATGATCTGATTTGTGTTGACCTACCTCTTACGACTATCATTACAACTAGTAATGGAAATGTCAGGGTTTGTGGATGTAACATGACAGCGTGGGGGGCTGCATGGTGACCTGCTCGCTTGTTCTGTAGAGGGTGGTTTGAGGAGACAGGTGGTTTGGTAGTCAGCCTCACAGCATGGGTGAGGATGAAGATGAGAGGAAGTATAGAAGAAGAAATATCTCATTGCCCTCCTGCTGCCACAAACATGCGCATCAAAGATAGCTGCTGGTGACACCCAGCTGCCTCAGCTGTTGTTGGGGCAGGCTAATGAAACTAATGAGAACTAATGAAATTTAAATCTCAAACAATACTTCAGCGGCGAGTTCTGCTCTTCATGCCGCTGCTTGGGAAGTGACGGCTTAATGCTGAAGAGCTGTGTAAAGCAAAAGCTACCATTCACCCGCCCAGCTCTAGCTGGTGTGTTATGCATCAGCAGGCCGGGTTGTTTTTGCTTATGGCCAAAGCGTTTCCAGCAGTAATGAACAGCCTGGATGGCGCGCCCCGTGCAGCATCGATCTTGCTCCCTCACACAGACGGCGGATGGAAATTGGTCCTGGTGGGGAGGCATAGGCGGCGCACACATGCCTACGCCGTCTGTGGATGCATATGGACATAGGGATCAGAGCACATTCACATACAGAGAGAACGAGTGCGTGGAAGAACGGTGTGTGTTTGTTATCACCCGCGGACGCTCGATGCTCACTGGGCCGGAGATGATCTTCTTATGGGTGACAGTATGGGCCATATAAGAGGAAGAAACCTGCTCAGCGGAGCTCTCCCTCCTTTTGCCGCGGAGTGCTCCTGGAAATCTTCCACCTCCCCTCGTGTCGTCAGCTGGTGTGCTCTGCAGTTGGAGGCGAGCCCCTTCCAGACTCTGTGTCAAAGCAGGCTGCAGTGCTTCCTCTCCTGCTTCATTAGCACATGAATGGCTGCCATATTGCTGTGTATGTTTTGGCATCTTCTGGCAGGCCAGTCAGAGTCGCTGGCTAGTTAGCAATACGTAAGAGGAGCTGGACTTTCATAAAAAGACGCATAAAAAGTTCAATAATAGCACTTTAAAGTCTCTTGGCTTCATGATTAGACTAATAATGAAGAACAAAACTGTTTAGTGAGTTTATCTCGGATGGAAAGACTCACTCTGGAAATATCGACATAATATCTGAATATCCTCAGGGAGGTTGTGGAGCAAATAAAATAAGAATGGAGTATAAAACCCATAAAGCAAAGGTTTCTGGAATTAAATCTATAAACCAGCATAATTGCCGGTCATAATAACATTGTGATTGCCTATTGAGAAAAAAGTATTATCTTTTTATTTCTTAGCAGTAATAAAGATGTTGATAAAAAACATCTAGAATCACATTAAGAACAAAAACACATGCATAAAAGAAGGCAGACTGGTTGAAATGACCATGTCGATCAGCAGATATGCATGTAAATAGACTCTGATCGGTGAATTCACCAAGCATTGAAAACACTTTTCAATCTGAATGTCGTTGCTGAGTAAAGAACATTTAAAGTTAGCTATTTCCATCGTCAGTGAGGTGGAATTAGACAAAATCAGAGATAGTAAATATGTGAGATGGTTACTAAAAAGAATATTTTGTACAACATATCAAGATGGTTTATTCAGGCTGTAAAAGAGAGAGACAGATTTGAGCAGATAACAGAAAGGTTGGACAGAGTATAGCTGTCCAGATCCAAATTATTCATATCCCCAGCAGATTTTGGTTTATAAAAGTAGTTTTAACTTTACAGTCATGTTGCTTTATATTGTCTTCTAATGATAAAACATTCTGCTGGTTTTAGTCTTTGGAAAAAAGGCATTAAGATCCCTGATCTTGATCTGAACTGTTTGAAAGAGTGAGATGAAATTTAAAGTTATAGTTTTCTTCAACAATTTGAAAGGACATCTCAGTGACCTGTAGATGGGAATATCTGATATGTTTCAGAATTATTTGAAAGAAAAAGCTGATTATATAATTTATGCGTTTTTTTTATTAAGTCGCTTGATTGTTGTCACGAGTGTTTTCACCTGGCTGCAAAGTGGTGCAATTTGTAGAGCTGTTGCTTTGCAGCAAGAAGGTTCTGGGTTCAATTCCCTGCCCTGGTATTTCTGCATGGAGTTTGCATGTTCTCCCTGTGCATGCATGGGTTTTCTCTGGGTACTCCAGTTTCCTCCCACAGTCCAAAAACATGTCAGGTTAATTGGCCTCTCCAAATTGCCCCTAGGTGTGAGTGTGTGTATGCATGGTTGTTTGTCTCTGTGTTGCCCTGTGACAGACTGGCGACCTGTCCAGGCTGTACCTCTCCTGGAACGTTGGCTGGAGATGGGCCCCACTAAGGGACAAGGGTGTAAAGAAAATGGATGGATGGTGTTTTCACCTGCACATTTTTTTGCACTGGACAATTTTGAAAGAGATTTTTATCTCCTTGAATTTATGTTTTTAAATTGATAAAAGAAAGAAAAAAAAATAATTATGATATATGATATATGATATATAATATAATTTCTCTCTATTATAATGACTTAATCTTTTTTTCAGTTAAACACATATATCTGGGAGAGTAAAACGGGTTTCAAGGCTGTTTTTGATGCAGCATCTTATTAAAACTTATTTTTAATAGTATTTTTTGTAAATGTATGTTTGGTTTTTAGAAATCCCTGTAATCATCTGATTTGTTTTGCATTGAATTTTAGGGTTGGCATATTTACTGAACTCAACGGTTGACTATTGATGACATGGCTTGTATAAAACCTGCAAATGGACAACCCAGTTTTAAAATAAAACACATTTCTGTGATATATTTTCACATTATAAAGACTTTGCAAGGTGTAAATATACATAGCAGATTAAAAGAAGTGCTTGCCGCTGCTCTGACTTCCTGCTTCTTGAAGTGTTGTGTGTGTTTTGGATTGTGTCTGTGAGGCTCTTTAAGTCAAAAAAGAAATACGATATCCACCGGTCCTTAACCTCGGGGATGGTCTGCTGACTGCGTGTGGTAAATCTCTTCTATACCACACTTGCCTTGTTTTTTTTTTACTGCTCTCTCTATGGCACCCCCTCTCTCTCCGTCTGTCTTGTGTTCCTCCGTGTTAACACTTCAGTCCTGTCAGTGAGTCTCATGGCGCCATGGAAACCAGTAGCACCGCTCTCCGCCAACAGTGTGTCACTGTGTAGGGGTGTGTGCATGTCGATGGGCGGGACCAGGGTGTTGTTTAGTTTCAAAAAGCTAGGGAGAGGTCACGGCCGTCTCGCTGGGGGTCTTCGTGTAATTCATGTAAATTCTCTAACTAACCCAACCACTTTGTTTTCAGTTCTGGTTGCGTGATTGGCCGGCTTAAAACAAAATTTATATATATATATTTTTCTAGTTCTTTTAGCTGGAGTATTGGTCAGAAATTTACATTGAATTATGCATTTAAAAAGATTTTTCTTCCAAATCAGAGCTAAAACACAAATTGGGTGCGCAAGTATGAATGTGTTGTGGATTTTATTCAAACCAAATGGATTTATAGTTACACAGATAGGCTCAAATATTCACATACTGCTCTACTCATATTTAGTTTCATGTGTTTTAGTAAGCTGCATAGAAGTCAGATATGTTTAATAGGCATCAACAAGATGCTGGCTTAAGACTGATTGGACATTTGACCAAGCTTGTCAGAAATTGTAGGTTTCCTGGCAAGGACTGAACTTTTAATTTAATCAATTTTTAATAGGAATAATGCGATCAAGGTATGGGTAGAGTTGCATTCAGGCCTAATGTGCCTAATGTAGTTCTTCCAGAACTAGTTTTGATGTGTCTTTGAGATCATCATCCTTTTGAAATATCCAATCTGCAAAACCCTTCTGCGGAAATATTTCACTTTCAAGCTAAACAACAATTGAGTTATTTGCCAGCAGTGAATTTTTTTTTCCCAAAAAGTCAAGGTGAAGCTTTAAAACCTAAGAACATCAAGGCAACTGTTTAGCATGGCGATAATATCTTGCATTTTTACCACTCGACTTCTTTCAAATTCTTCATCATCTCAGGATAATCATCCAAGATTAGATCTGGAGTTTCCCAACCCTGGAGAAAATGTCTAAATTATGTTTAAAATCTGGCCACCTGTCTGGAAACCAATCAGTTTTAATAAACTACAGGAATAGTCAAATGTCGGAATTATGCCAGAAACATATTCATAGCAAAAACAAATACTGAAGTTGTTAATAATATCCTGACAAAAAAAATAAACAAAACAGTTCCAAAGGTTGAGAATAATTCTGATTATCATGATGAGTGTACGCAAACTTCTGACCAGACCTGGACACACTGCTCCTTTAATAAATTACCAGTCACCTCGGCAGCCCCAGCCCCTTCCTTCTCTTTACTTTGTTACTTGTTAATCTAGAGTTAACAGGACCTAAATTGATACAGACATGGATGAGGACAATGAAAAGCAATTGCCTGAGGACAGTGCTTTCTATTCCTATCATGTCATTGTCATGCTTTATTAGTTCATACAGGAGAGCATCTAAACATTTGTCTCCTCGACGTGACCTGAAAACACAACGGAGCACCTTATTGTATGATGGGCTCAAACCGACAAGTGTTGAGGATTACTAGTAGGAGCAAACATTAGGGAACCAAATCACCCATGCTTCTCTTCTCATTCTGACGTTGAGAGGAGTGAAGTAGTTCACAAGTGTCCCTCTGCCCCTCCTTGATAGCCTTGTGAACTCGGACCCTTGTTCTCACCCCCGAGCCAATCATATTTCTTCCCCATTCACATTTCTGACAAGGAAATTCAAAAGAAGGCCTCACTATGGACACCCACGTACACATACGCACAAACACATACTCTGGTTGGGACTGCATAGGTTTACTGCAGCACGAACTTTGCTCCAGTAAAAGTAGCCATTGAAATATTGTTAATCTATTGGTGTCATGACAAAGAGCAAGAAGGGCTGCGCTCCTATCTCAGTGTGCTGTCTAAAGGAGCAATGGGCCGGCGGGGATCACCCAGTGTCTCCGCTCTACAGAGTCAGTGTGCAGAAATAATGCCCATTAGACTTGGTCAATCACGCCCCTCGCGCGGAGAAATATGTCCCTTTCTCCCGTTTCATACAATAATCCATACACTTCGGCACTATCCATCATCTGTGAAAAGTGTCTGCTCCTATGAATGCCTTTATTTACATTTTATAAATTAATGGCATTTCACGCGGCGACGTCAGAGCCGAGAAATGTTTACATGCTGAGTTGTTTACATATAAAAGGCTACAAGCGGTTCATTAGGAAATTAAAAGTAAAACCCCAGCATCAGAGAGCTCTGACAGTGTGTGCAGGCTGCAAGTAGGTGGAAGCGAAACGAGTGCAGTGCAACAATAAGCGTCTTGTGAGATTCAAATCGCATTTGAACATCTTGGTTTTTTAAAATGTCAGGTTTTAAATTCGCACCCAGTGGAAACAGCAGGGATGCTCATTGCAGATGCACCTCAAGATTATTGCATCAGTTCAGAAGCGCAAAAATGTATAAAAATCATGCAAATAACAGGAGAAAAACTTTAAGCACTCATTAACTTGTTTTTTTTATGATAAGTTATACTCACACATTTTTCTCTTTTTGGACTCTTGAACAGTATAGGCAATAATGTCCACAACATCAAACATAGAAATATGTTAATGTGTTACCTTAGAATAAACCAGTTAACACAATATCTTTGTAGCAGCATGTTATTCAATTATGATCTTTACAAATTTACAAAAGTTTGCACTTTTTAATCATCGGCTTAAACATGAAAGCTGCACCAAATGGAAAATTGTAAATATCTTAGAATTTTAATGAGATGGACTCTATAATAAGATCCATTTATATTACAAGAAAAATAACGATGCTATGTTCTCTGTCTTGCATTATGACATTATTACTTACTGTGAAAAAGGTTTTGGGAGGAACATTAAGGCCAGCCAGAGAAGAAGTTAGAGCTGAATAGTGTTAATATCCACAGTGAAATGAATCCGAAGCCAACATGGACAGAAAGGTCACTCAGCAGGAAGAAACCATGGCTTCACAGCAACATAGAGAGCTAGATTACAATTTGCAAGACCCTCATTATAATTGCAATCATGTGAAATTAAAATTTAAGTAGATGGCCATAAAACCCATGGCTACATTTCAATTTGTTTTGCTGCAAGAGGGACTGGTGTACTTCACAAAAAAAACTGCGTCAACCGGAAAGTGGTGTATTGCATTGTGAAAGTAAAGCAACATCAATTAGGAAGTAAAATTTGAGCACTTATTGGTTTTCCAAATATACCTAAAGGATAGTGCTAAGTTAGATACAAGTTTGCTTAAGGACAAAGTCAGAGTTTTGGGGTGTTTTATGAAGTGTTGAATGTTGAAAGGTTTATGTAAAATAATGCTCTGTTCTAGTATTTTGAAAATAGAAAAGCTTTTATTAATCTTAACTGACAAGGACGTTTTAATCTGACTTAATGTCAGATCAAGAGAGAGAAATAGATGTGTGTGTGTGTAAATATCTGCACCAGATCCTCAGTGGTCCATTGATCGCAAATCCTGTGGATTTGGCTCTTTGCTAGAGTAACAACCTGGTAAGGGTTTCGTGACATGATTTATTGGGTTATGAAGATTTTTTTTTTAAATTCAGCTGCAACAAAAGACTTATTTTATTCTGTAGGATTTCCTCTTTCTTTTCTTTTTTTTGTGACCCGTTTAAACACTTCCAAGTGATAAACCAACCAAAAGCAGGACTCATTAGTTCCATGTTTAGCTGAGTTTGCTGAGTTTCATGTGTTTCTTTTTCTTCTAGGTTGTAAGTTATTACTTAAGTTGTAAACTTAATGCAGGATTGTAGTGGGAACAAAATTACTTTAAAACTCTTTAGTTACATGTCGGGAATAGAAGTGTTGAATGCAGTTACGAGTCTAAAGATGTGGTGCAAAGGGCTTTTTGGACAAAGGGCTCTAAAGTGACTGTTCAGTGGGATGGACATTGCTCTTTGATGCAGATAATGTTACATTTTCTTTGCTTTTGTCTTGAGAGCAGTGCTATTTAAGGCTGGGTGCAGAGAAAAGCTTTTCTCTCAAACCATTGTCGCCCTCCGCAACCATAGCTAACGGACGTCAAAAGACTTTTCACGTCCATTCTTTTAAAATGGGCCACAATAATGCTGGTGAGGAGTCGGCAATAAATAAGCTTCCCCTCACAGAGTCAACTAGATTAGATTGCATGGGGACATCTGTCGGGCGTAGGTGAGCACTTTCTGTGGCTTCTAACTGTATGGGAAAGGAAGTCTTTAGGATGTGCCTCGAGGCTTTTTTTTCTTTCTCTTTTTTAATTTAAATTGCTGCTCCATTTCTCTTCCACCTCCACCCTCTATTGAACATTGAGGAGGCTCCATTGACTCAAGCACAATCGGCACAGCTGACAGTTGTTTTCCTTTTTGCACTATGTGGCGTTTGACTTAACATGAAATTAAAGTGTCAGGTCGGCTTTAATCTTCTGCCAAATTCATATTGCCCAATGTTACGCTCTGCCATCCCCTTGTTCTCCTTGACGTTTGTCTCTGATCCAAAACAAATAACTTTCTTTAAAAAAAAGGAAAGAAAAGAAGTCTGATGCTCCCGCACAAAACACGCCTCCAAACCCAACCTGGTAACTTTGTGGATTCGGGTAGCTGATTCATTCGATAGCAGGAAATGTTTAACCTGTATTGTGGATAGACAAAAGGTTGTTTTAATCCCAGCGTGAGAGGGGAGGGGTGGGCTTGGTAGGTTGGGGGAGGAGGGGGAGGAGGAGGGCTGGGGGGTGTGTTAGTGGAGGCTGATTTTGTGAGGGGAAACAGCTCCTCACTCTACTGTCACTCAGTCACAGCAGATACATCGAGGAATACACCGCCGCTGGGATTATGAGCGACGAACTTCCCTCTCATGCAGCAAACGCACAAGCTGACAGGATCTGACCCGACTGATAGATACAGACATAAAGGTGAGGTTTCCTGTTTGTTACTCAAAGGTCAAGCGGTCGCTGTTATGTAAAAAGTAAAAGTGTTGATGCTCCGTAGGATCTGCAGGTGGCGTACAAAAGTAGCTTCATCTTGCGTGAAGTAGTAAGATGGCACGTACTGGTTTTAGAAGAAAAATGTCCAGATGTTTATATTAAAAGGTGCTAACAGGGTCTAATCTTAAAGATGTTTCATTTTTATTGTAGATAAAACCTGTAAAATTTAAGACTAAACTTCAAGGCAGTAAGCATTGTAGTAGTTGATTTTCTAGATAATTTCTAGATTGAAAACAGAAGGCGATAATGAGCCGCTGAGGATGTCCGTCTTTATTCTCATCTTGATTATTCTCTTCTCATTGTACATCTAATGCCAAGCAGAACCGTCGGCTCTTCTGAAGTCCTCGCTGTGGAAGAAAGAGTGTTCCCATTCTAATTATTTCACTCATTTTTGGCATTAACGATGCTTCTTCTGTGTCCACACTCTGCCTCTCATTAGCCAAGACTAAATTTAAACACACAGTCTGCTGATATGGCTGCTGTTGAACCCCCTTCACTTATCTGACTTACACACACACACAAAACACACACACAAACAGCACAGCTTTGAAAGAGAAATGTGTAGAACTTGACTTAGGTGTTTTCTCCATCTGGGCAAGAATAGGAATAAAAAAAATACTATAGTTTGTAAGGAAGTTGGATCCATCCATCCGTCCAGTTTGCATATATAAATGTTTTTGGTTTTGACTTGAAAAATGCGAAGAAACCAAACATCGTTACAGAACAAACCACATGGCGTTATCTGCAGTGAGTCATGACTGAAACACTTGTTGACTTTAGATGTTGAGTGGCTCCCAGTATCAGGTCTACAGGGATTTTAAAAAGTGCTGATTTTAAAGCTTTCCATCCTTTGAAGTGATGACAGAGAAAACGTCAGAGTGACCATACTTTCCTCCAGCTACAATGGAGAGTCAGAAGTTATAAAGAACCATCTCTGTTATACATAGAAACTATGGTATCTTCACCTGAAGATACTGCAAAAAATAAATAAAAATCTCTTCAGAACGAAGGTTTGAACAATTTTCAAAGAAGTGATAAAATGCTTTGATGGTAGAGTGGACCCCTGATGTTTAACAGGGGTAGGGAATAACTAAAGTTTTTAAATACTGACATCCCCCCTCTAAGAACGCTTATAACTGCTTATTTTAACAATTAAATACCAAATATGCAACCATACACAATGGAAACTGTCTTGGCACTACCGTAAATAATCTACAATCCTAATCTCCACTCCTGGGGATGCAGCCAATCAGCGCCAAGGAAGATAAATGGCGCTCCTTAATTGGCTGTTTTGCAAAGCATGCCAAGTGGCATTGCACTTACGTATTTCTGCTTCTTACACCGCTCTGTTTCAGAACATCAAACAAATTTTAATGTCTTTCAAACATGACTTTTATTTCTAATCTGTTCTTTATTTATTTTAGATCAGGGCATCTTTAAGCCCAATTTATCTACGCATCCCAAACGAATCCCAAATTCATAAATGGATTACCAATCTGATCTAGCTGTGATTTTGGGATTGTTGAAGCGACATCAAAATATCAAAAATGAGTATCCAATCGGCACCAGTCATTCAGTTTGTGTTGATCTTTCTATTAACTGGACTGAGATGTGTTTTTACTCTCAGCCTGTTAATTCTGGCATTACTCACGGCATGAGAGTGATCTCAGAGGTACTGAGGAATACTATGTGTCTCTTGCTGCGAGGTGTTTTGTCGTCTAGCCTCTGTCAGCACACGGTCTGGCTATTTTCAGTCCCACTACCACATCGCCTCCTTCTTATCTCCATGGCAGCAGATCTGGACTGAACTCTGCCCGGCTCTGTGGGGTCCGAGGGCAGAGGTGGGGCAGTGGGACGGCGGGCCCGACGTCGTGGGGCGAGGCTGCTTTTGATGGGATCAGGATTTGGATCGCTCCAACAGGATGTAGAAAGGTCATTTCATTGCTGTGCGTCTTATTTAGGGGCTTCAGCAGCAGTAAGCCTTTCACAACGATCCAACGAATCAATAGGAGAAGAACGGATGATCAATTAGGTTCGGTACAAGAACACCGCGGCGTGCGTCTGTACTTCTACTGCTGCGAAGTCAGCAATGGTGTCAGCAGTAATAAAAGGGGATATTTGAGGAGAAAAGCATCTATGTCAGTGTTTTTAAAATCTGGGTCAGAAACCTCTTAAATCCAAGTTTATATTTGTTGTTTTTTTGTAAGCAGAAATGTATTAACTACACCTAAGCTCTTGAAGTCAGGGAATTGCACAGCTGGTTGAAATAAATAATGGAAGGTTTTTGGGAATGGAAAATGGAAAAAAAAAAAAATCTCCTGATAAGTTTTGGACGCGCAGCGAACTGAAGCAAAAGGAAACCTGCAAACCTGCAGCTGATAATAGCACCTGTGTGACAGCACAGAAAGCAGTGTTTGTATTAAACCATGTGGAAACGCCGGTTCTCTCTGTTGGGCCCCCAGACTCTTATTTTGAGCGGCAGACTGAAGTCGATAAGCTTTTTTCTTTTCTAGAATTAAATTGGATTGGGTTCTTCAATCATTTTTACCAGTCAATCTCTTGGAGCATGTCTGCGTTCACCATGAAATACTGTAAGGAAAAGATGCTAGAGGATTGGGCATAGCAAATATCAACACAATAAAAAATTTCTCCAGATTGTTTTGAAAGGAAATGTATTTTATGAACTGCTCTTGTTGTTTTGTTTTGTTTGCTGTGGCGTCTCGGTAGGTCAGGACAAATCTCCCACAGTCGACTGTGCAGGAAGCTGGAATGAAGCGAACGGAGAGGACAGATAAAAGCATGACAATGTGGGCGAGACGTGACAGAAGGAGATCAAAGAGATGATGCAATGCTTTTTATAACTTCGTTCTCACAAGTCTTTTGATAACTGGCTCGGCATTTGCAGCGCTTTCCAAAAGTATTCATACGCCACTGAAAGTTCGAACTTTTTGTCAACCAAAAATAACTTCACCACAGCAGTGTACTGTTTCTGAATTTTATAAGATTCACCAAGTCAAAGGAAAAAATATATATATTTTTTTATTTTTTTATTTTTTTTACTTTTTTTCCACAAATAAGTTAAAAACATTGTACTTGCCCCCTCCATCACTTTGATATGCTTGATAAAATCCACCACAACTGTTCAATTCTTAGAAGAAAGCCATAAATCCACTTCAAAGTCAGAAACAAACATCTGGCAGACAAGAGCAAAATTGACTGCTGTAGTCTCCACCACTCTACTAAATCACCCAGGACACACTTTTAAACACAAGGGTGGCAGCGTTATGCTGTGTGGACTTTTATTCTTCATCTGCAAAGCTGGTCAGAACAAATGGAAAGACAAGCAGAAAACCTTCTAGAGGTTGTAAAAAAAACTGGATCTTCAAGCAGAACAACAACTATAAGCTGTTTTATCTCATAATATGTTCAAGCTTTGGAATGATCTATTCAAATTCACACTTTTCAGTTTTATTTGCAAAAAAAAACAACTTAAAAGCATGTAGGGTTTTTTCCCTCTAGAGTCAAAGTGTGTGCTATCTTTTATTGATTTATTGCATAAAATACCAATAAAATATGTGAAGGTATGTGGTTGTATTGAGAAATGGTGAATTACATGTTATCCTTTCGCAAAGCACTTAAAACGTATAGTATAATTCTGTCAATTCCAAATTCTCATCATTGAATAATCTCTATTTGTTGCACAATAACTTTTTATGAAATGACGTATATAGGTGTGTGATGGGAAAAGAAAAAACAAAATAATTACTGACACGCTAACATATCTTTACAGCGATCTTAAAAGTGCACTCCACTCTCTGAAAACACTCATGTCCCTGCATGTAGTCCTAGCCTCAGAGCGGCGAAAGTGACGAGACGCAGGTGAGGAAACAAAAAAGATGGCAGCGAGTGAGAGAAGAGGATCGGTACAGAGGGTTGGTAGCAATGGGGGAGAAGGAGTGAGGAGGGGAGACAAGGAAAATTAAGACAGTAGCAGTGTTTCGAATTGAAAACGAGTCTAAGAGAAAGAAAAGACTGGTTCAAGACTGGAGTAAAGGATGACAAATAGGTGGAAGAAAGAAGAGATCAGTGATGTAAGAGAACAACAGGAGTGAGAGATGTCTGCCAGCTGTGGGCCTTTGTCGGCTTGGACTACACACTGTTTGTGTCTGAGAGTCCAAAATCACATGGGTTTACACAGCTTTCTTTTCACCTACAAATCTTTTCACAGTCGGGTGTGTTTTAAGTGCATTTCTAAAGACCCAACACACCCACAGCAGCAGTTTACACGGGTTCTTTAAAAAATAGGCAGAGCCTTTGATGAGGGAAGATTTCATGTTGGAGGATCCCTTGATGTGACAAAGGGCTGAATAGATTCCCAATGTGAAAGGGATTTTTCTTGCAGATTGTAATAAAACCAAATAGAGAGAAGTAAGCCCGTTGTATAAAGACGTAGATGTACAAAACTTCCTACTGAGAAATCTTTAAGAGAGGTTGGATTTTTCCTTTCTGGCTGCTTTGAAGTCCTGATAATAATAATAAAAAAATATGAATGTAAGTTATAGTGAAATTTCTTATTCTCTTGAATTTACCAGACTGAAGAAGAAAAAAACCATAGGAGGAAGAAGCAGACATCTTCCCAGAGAGGAAGTGGAGCGAGGGTATTTGGGCTCCTCTGGTAAGCTGAAAACATTTTTTTTCACCCTTTTTTTTCTGTATCACATCACACACACTTCTGTGATATTTTCATTTTCTAAAACTGTATGAACCTCCATCCTTTTTAAACATCAAACGCTCTCCTTAAAGCCAACTCTAGTCCCGCAGGATGTAAACACTCAGATGTCACTCGGCTGTGACACTGTGAAGCTCTCCCCAGCCTCGGTGTCTTCATCTGTGATGCTGAAAGCCTGCAAAAGATATTAATACCAACACTTTTCTGCGGAGCTTATGAGTCATCAAACATCTATTCAACCTTTCTTATTCTCTCTTTTAAAAGTCTCCTGGGATGCCTGCTTTTTTTTCACCTAGCTGTGAAGCAAAGGTCACGGCTCGCTTGACTGCCATTTGTCTGCTGGCGGAGAGTTTTGGTAGTGAGGATCGGCATGAAATTACAACGGTTCGACTGTGTTTTTGACGCATTTTGTGTTCTCAGTGTAACAAACCCTGCCACCACTCGCCCACTGCTGAGATAGTGGGCATTAGTACTTAGAAATCACAAGATATCCCTAAGAGCCTGAACTTTGCCTTGTTCATCTCTTATTAGCAACATAATGGCTCACAGTGGAGTGTGCGGAGGTGGGGAAAGGCTCTGCACTCTCAGAAGTGGAAAAGATTTTTGTAAATTTCAAACATTTACTTGTATTTTGCCACATTACAGCCACAAACTTCAATGTGTTTCATTGGAGTTTTACGTTAACGACCAACACAAAGTAGTCTGTGAAAAATCACATTTAAGTTAGGACAGGAACATGCATAGCAAATGTATTGTCATCGCTGACCTAGTACATGCAAAACGAATATCACAAAGGACTGTTTGAAATGCAAAAATTCAAATATTCAGCCATTTGGGTGGACGCTGGAGAACATTATAGTTCCAATGATGCTACCATAGAGTTTAGGAAGCAGTTAGAGGAAAATATGGATCTATATCTGCTATAGCAATTTTCTAACATTGTGTAGCCCTAAATTAATCTGTTTTTACAAATGATAATCTGAGGACAGAGGTGTTCAGATGTTCAGCCATCTTTACATTACACCCCATTATTACGTTTCAATAGAACCATCTGCTCACCTATTTATTAGATAACCTGTGTAGAAGTTGAGCTCAGTGTAAATACAGCTGTTCTGGAAAGACATCACAGGTTTGTTACATGTGCAAACAAGCAACATCATTACTACCAAGGAAACATGTCTTGCAAAGTGCCAGAGTTTGAAGCTGTGGAGATATTTAGAGCAGGTTTGGGTTACAAAGCTGCAGATCAAGCTTTGAACATCTCACAAAGCAGTATTTGAACTCTTATCTGGTACCAAAGCTGGACATATCATTCCTGTTGTGAAACGCGGGGTGACAGTTTTGGGCAAGGAAAGCTGGGGAGTGTTATTAAGAAGCTGGATGGAGGCCGCAAAAGACCTGAGACTGGGGCTACGAGTCTGAACATGCAGAGTTAATGTGCTGGTCAAAGTCCAGATCTAAATCCAATTCAGATTATGTGGCAAGATCTTAAAGTTGCAATTTGTATTCCTACAAGTTTTGACTCAAGAGGTCTGAACACAAATGCACTCCTGACTATCTACAAGTCTACTTATGAAGAAAAAAAAAAAACTTTTTAAAAAATGTCTATTTTTTTCCCACTTTATAATTATTTGCTACTTTGTTCTGGTCTTTTGCATAAGAATCCCAATAAAATACATCAGAGTAGTTTGTGGCTTTCCATGACGTAATGAAAACATTTTCTCTGAACCCTAAGATGTTACAGAGAACCGGCTTCAGCCCTTCATGACCTCTGGCTTTCCCCCCTCATTGTGCTGCTCTGAAAGCGTGTCTACGATCCAGCGGGGAGTTGATCTAATGCTCTTTGAGTGAGGTGACATGGAGTGACGTGTGTCCACCGTCCAGCAGGCTGTGAAGGAGGGATCCCACGTCAGCCTCGCGGCGCGCCGCGTCAGGCGGGGGAGCGCTGCGCGGCAGAGCTCAGCACCAAGGCCCTCAGTTGGCTCGAAGCTAATCCTGCCTCTTGTGTTGGTGCTACACTCGTTTTATTTATGCTGGTGGGGGCTCATCCATTTACATGCCTGTTGCCGCGCTCCTCTCTGCCTCCGCTTTCCTCTCCGTCGTTCCGTTTGTCTCTGAATTCTTTCCATTTCACCCGTGTCATCGCGCTGTGGCAGCGTGAATGTGTGCCGTGGGCCAGAGAGGCTGAGTCTACAGTTTTCAATGGCCAAGTCACAGAGGACCACACTCGGGAGCGGCACACTGAATTTTGTGGTTTGAAACACAGTGAGGCGTGAAGCGTCTATTGTGAACAGCTGCATTCAGGGCCAGAGCCCTCCATTAGAAGGCCGCAGAGGTTTCTGTTTACCTCCGAGCTGCTGTCGTTCAACCAGTTTCTCTCACATGCTTGTTCGGGAGTGTGGCATCCCTATTTCAGTGTTTGGATGCCAAATAGGGATGGGTGGGAAAAAGAAAGAAAGAAAGAAAGAAAACACTCTGGTACAAGAGATAATTTAACATCAGAATAGTATCAGACTCTTAGTCTTTCTAATTCTTACATTTTGTTATTTATTTGTAAAAATAAATAATAGATTTATTTCTAAACATTATGTTGAGAATGGGAGGTGTGGGGATGTGTACAAACATTAAGTACTATCTTACAGTGAAGAAGCCTTAAAATATTGGCTTAAGTTTTTTGAACTGGGGTCCTGTGGAGTTATTATCAGTAGTTAGTATCTTATAAGCAGTGGACGGCATTTAAAATAATTATTGACTTAATTTATACCACAGAGCTAAAATAATGGACAGCAGAAGAAGGAAGATGATACAAATGTTAATGAAAATGCTACTTTACTTCCACTTCCATCACTTTGACGTTTGAATTCGACTGCATTGTAATAGAATCAAAACTGAGTGGGATTGCATGTAAATATATCAGAATCTAAATATATATTTGAATTGTGCTGAATTGATATAAACTGATTTTGGACCCAAGTGTTATAGATTTGGATGTAAATGGAAACGTTTTGTCTTGCTAAACTCCCTCAAGATGAAATTTGCTATGAACTGGTGCGATACACATTAACCAAATTAAACTGGACTATGAATGATTAAAGTAAATAATCATTTATTCAAAGACTGAGATCACTTTGATCAGTATCTGTTGCTCATGACAGCTACACCATATCCAAGCTAACGTTATGACGTTTTGGACTATTTAAGAGGAAGGGGGTCTCTGAAAAGACAGACAAGCATTAAATAATTCCTAAAGTTATTTTAGGGACAGATATTTAAAAACAAAAAAACAAACAAAAAAACCCCCAGATGCTTCAACGTTGATTTGAATGAGCTTGAAAATTAGAAATACAGATCCGCACTGAAAATTTGATGGACACATCAAAGATGCAAATGCTCACACATGAAAAACCTCAGCCTCATTATAAGTCTGAAAACTGTCCAGGAGATCAGGAATCTGGAGAATGAAAAGATGTTCATCACAGAGAAATTAAGATGCACCATGCGGAAGAAGACGTAGAAAACGGAGCCGGAGTAATGATGAACTCCAAAGTTTCAAAGATAACCAGTCAAATTTTTACATGAGTCAGAGAAAACCAGAGGAAATACCAAAAAAACATTTTTCAAATAATGATTACAAGTAAAAGGAATAAAAGCTATACAAACCAATCTTGCCATAAGGGGGAAAGTAATCGCATAACTGTTTCAGTTCATGACATTGGAAGGTTTTTGGTCCAGAATAACCTTTCAGGTCATGCTACAGCATCTCAGTCCGATTTATGTCCAGACTTTGACTAGGCCACTCTAGCAACTTCGAGTGCGCATGAGCTGAAGTTTACTGGTGACTGAACTCTCCATTCATGGTTCCATCAGTTGCTGCGAGTTATCCGGGTCCTGAAGAAGCAAAGCACTTCCAGACTCTGACCCCACCAACTCGATGTTTATTTGTAGAATATTTTTTTCTGAAATACTGTGTCACTTGAACGGCAAACGTAGCAGGACACATACCTCTCAAAACGATCGACTTTCGTGTCAAAAGTGCAGCTATTGGGGATCAGACAGGTCCTGCTAGGGGTTTCTTGACTCTGCAGTAGTCAGAGTGGCTACTGAAATTGAAATCAGCCGCCCCCAAAAAATTATGTTAATCATAGTTAATTCAAAAAAAGGTTGTTATTGCTTTTCTGCCCTTTTGTCAAAGGGTAATTTACATTTTAATACAGGGCTAGATTGGTTTGGATAGCAGGTTATTGCCTGACATGCAGTGTAGGGCTGTTGTAAACGAATATTTTAGTAATCGAGTAATCTATCGATTATTCTTACGATTAATCGAGTAATTGGATAAAAAAAATTCTAAAATGAAATATTGGTAAATCTGGCATAATACCGGTGTTACTATCAGATATCAATATCAGTCCAATTTTTCATATTTGAGCATCCCTAACAGTTGCTTTTTTGTAGTTTAGAAAACTAACCTGTAACAATAACAGCTCACTTTCTAAGTTAACCAGAAGAAAAGTTATAGAAAAATCTGAAATTATATTGAATTTAATAACAAAGAGGCAGGCTCAGAAATATGCTTATAAAAAATGTCTACAATCCAGCTTTTAGTTTATGTATTCATCTTCAGTGAGTTTAATAGATTAATTAAACTCACCTTGCCACCTAACCTGTCACGCTTTGGGTTTGAAAATACGGGAAATGCCGCCTGGAGTGGGAGGAGAGGGCGAATGAACGAACATGGGGTGGAGGGGAGGAAATAGACCAGCGGACTGACGAACCGTTAGACCGGGGGACGAACACGGGGGGAAGCAATACGGGATATTTACGACACCTTCACTGGTCACACTCAGAAACTCATCAACCAGCCATGTACGATGCGCTCCGCCACCCGTTTCTTCAGACCGGGATATGAAATTTATTGTGCGGTTCGTCGGTAAAGCTACATTTACACGGTAAGCATCAGCTACTCAGCCGCCCGCCCTGTTCAGGCTATCCGCTCACCTCAGCGCTCTTCCCGCCGTTCGCTTTCAACCAGCAGCCCCGGAGGAGAAATGCTGCCGTACTCCAGGCATCCCCCCAGTCATTTTAAGGATGCTTATTGGTTCCCCAAAAAACGATAAAAAGTCGGGCATCATCAATCCATAAAATCCCCACGGGCCAATCTTGAAGATTGGACTTTATGCCGCTGAGACTTAGCTTTTGTCAACAACTCAGAGGCGGAAGTGAGAGCTCCGCGCAACGCAAATGAAGTCCCGGCCGGAACACGGTGCGCTAACTAATAAAACATAAATTAACGAAGCTTCGAGGCAGGTAAATTTTCCTCGAGAAATTTTAGTAATCGAGGTACTCGAATCATTCGAGGAATCGTTTCAGCCCTAATGCAGTGTTTGATCTGAAACATGAAAGTCTGACCAGAAAGCAGAAACAGGAGACATCTGTTTCAGGTCAAATACTTTTTTGACGCTACTGTACATCTTAACAACTGATTACTGGAAACAAATAAATAAATAAATAAATTAGAGACCACTGATCTATTATTGTATTCTCCAAAAACGTCACCTGCTAGAATAGACCACCAAACCCGGTAGTACTCTTATTATATTTCACTTGTGACTATATGAAATTGCTTTTTAATAAACTAAGAGAAGATGGGATTTTATGTCTCCTGTTGAAGCAATTACCATTCACTTTAGTTGCAAGTTGAATATTTAATATCTCAAAAAGAGAACATGCTTTCTGATTTTACTCAACAGAGGGGGAGGTTAGGTATTTCTCCAGCTAACCACGTCTCTCACATACTAAAGATAAAACTGAAGGCAGAGAGGCTCTGAAAGGCCAAAGGTGGAAGGCATGTTAGAAAAATGTGAGATTTGGGAATTTCAATTTTTTTTCTTCTCTTTTTTAACTTCTACTAAAAGAAGCGTCCATGCTGAGAAGAATGCCGACCTTGAGTTGCAACATGCCTCAATCACATCTTGGCAGGCCTTTTGTTGCATCATTTCCCTCCCTCTTTGTTTTCTCGCATGTCTCCAGTGTTTTCAGTCAAACAAAAACGTCCACTGACCCTCCCCTAAAGAGATAATGTGTGAGAATACACAACGGATTATACTGAAGCAAAACAAAGCTTTTTACATCTCTGGAATATTCGGTTTATAGGCAGCGGTAGATGAATTCTTCACTTCGTTTGAGTGAAGTGCCAGAAACGTCTAAATTATTTGCGTAGCACATTTCAGCAGCAAGGTAGTTCAAAGCGCTTTACGTTATAAAAACATCATACAGTCATAAATTATGAGACAAGCAATAAACATACATGTTGTCATTTGCCATAATCAAAATCATCAAGCAAACACAGATCAAGTATATTGAGCAATTTTCCATTTACTGCTAATGAAAGGAACTCAGTGTTTCGGCTGTTTTGTAGTTTTCTGGCAGTTGGTTTCAGATTTGTGGTGCATAGAGACTGAATGCTGCTTCTCCATGTTTGGTTCTTTTTCTCAATCTGTCTGCAGTTTTCCATTTTCAGACTGAGTCCTTCTTGTGTTATTGGCCATCTTCTCTCACACCTTCGGCGGTAAAGCTGCTGAATTTCCGAGATCAAGATGAGCGGTGGGATTCACACGTTCACGTCGGGCCCCAGGGCCGCTCCTAGCACACGTCGTTTCGGGCGAGCGCATCGAGATCTTTCCAAGGTGTCTTTTTGATGAGAGCCTGGCAATTCTCTGACGGTAAACTGGTTCAGCAGGCCTCCCCGTGCACGTTGCGTCTGCTGCCAAGGAGAAGGAAGGTGTCTGTGGATGCGCCTGTTTTTCTGTCTCTGCGGTTGTGTGAGAAGCAGAATCGGGACAGGGACACGCAGGGAAGAGACAACTGGTTTTAGAAAGAGAGGACATGAATAAACAAATAGATGAATGGGTGAATACAAAGACAGCTTTAGACGAAAACAGGCGGAGTGGTGAGAAAGTGGTAGTGGAGGCCCCTCTCGACGGGGCATCTGCTCTTCTTCACCGTTTTTTCAGGGATGCTGGAGAAAGTTGGCTTTGTGTGACGCTTACTCAAACTGACAGCCTGGGGATGTCTGTTTTGTTTCTGAGGTCGTATCTCCATCCTCTCAGTTCCTCTCATCTGCTCAATCTTCCTCACTGCTTAGTTTTAACCTCCATTCTCACCTTCTGCACGATAATCTGAAACTTAGTTGATTGTCCAAATCTGATGTTGTTGGATTTAGCTGCTTTTTCAGATCAGACTTTGTAATTGTTTTAAAAACCGATGGGAATTTTAGACTATGTCTATTTTAGAGCTTCTTCTTACAAATCATAAGAAAAGTGTTAAAAAAAATTTTTTCTAGCCAATTAAAAGCAGAGCAGTTGACACACAGTGTTTGAGAGAAGCTGTCGCGGTTAGCATAGCAAGTATTACTGAAAGAGCATTCCTATTTATTCCTGAGACTTTTTACAAAGTTTCCAACATTTCCGACTCCAACATGTTCCAAAACACTTCCCAAAACTCAATATCAATGTCCTCGGCCTTTCTGTTATCTGCAGCTTTCTGTCTTTCTTTAAATTAAACAGATATACATGATAAAATGTCACAGAGGATAACCTCTTTTTGATACGTTTCTCTGATCTCCCTCTGACATTTAAACACCTCGTTGATATTAAGTATAATTAACTTTGAGTCTTTTTTTTTCTCTCTTTAACTGCTTACAGTTTGAAAAGTGTTTGTTGTTTCTGCGATCTGGTAATACTAGTCACCTAATCTAAGTTTTAAATTTACGACTGACCAGTTAAAAGGCTGATCAGGATGAAAATGCACGCATAATCAAAATTAATATTTTCATTTATCTCTTCAATGAAAGGTTTAAGACAACTTTTACAATGAAATTGTGCTTTTATTGGGGTAATCTATTTCTTGGTCTTTTTCTCTTTTTAATTTCCAATTAAGACAAAAGAAAAGGAAATGTTCAGGAAGGTGAATATTTCACTTAAACATAACACATAGTAATTAAACAGATTAGCTTAGATGAGGACAGTTTTTCTGTAAAGAATGACTGTTTATGCGGAAAGTGAAAAATTGTTTTCCTCAAAGTGCCTTGGAGTCTTGTTTTCCCTCACTCCTGAAGTCTGATTCATCTGCGTGTCTGGGTATCGACTTGGCTTCGGGACAGAGATGATTGTCCTGCTGCTGTTGTCTGTAGCTGGTTGGATCTGTGCGCTTGGAGTGGCCTTCTTAGAAACCAAATGATTTATGAGAGCCTCGGTTCAAGGCTGAGCCTATATGCTCATCACTGTAAACAGGCGGCTCCCCGGGTGTCGGCGTGGAATACAAATGCCTGAATGTAGATGTAACCGCCGGCTCACCTGCTTCTCAGCCGACTCTAACGAGAAAATTCTTCTGCTGGGAAAGTAGGAGAAGAATAAGTGATGCAATGTGACAGCGCGCCGAAAAAGCAAGCAGCACGCAGACGTTTGTGTTTAGATTTCTTCTGCGTGGCAAATCACGTCAAGTTTAGACGTACCAATATGCTATTTTTCCCATTTATTTTGTTATTGGTTCATTTCGCAGTGACATGGATCAGCACATCGCATCCATGTCGCTGAGAGAATTCACATTTCTCGTTTTATCATAAAAGTCTTTCAGGTTTTAATGACTTTTGACAGGCACCGTTACATCTGCACATGTGTTTTTCGTCATTGTTTTCTATGAATCAGTTATGAATAAGTAACACAGGTACTTTTACCTTCAGTGCTGCAATTTTCGCCAAAGTCTCAAGTCGTATTTACATGTGCAAGCCCGCTAATAACAAGTTAAACGTCATGTCTGTGTATATTTATGCTGTAGAACTGCTGAGGACACAGCAGACTTTAAAACATAACGCTGGTTTAAAGGAGCCTGTGGTCATCAAATATATTGCTTTACTGAGGAGAAATTAGATGAAATGATCTGAAAAGCTGTCTCAGAAAATCACATGAAGTAAATTAACATGCCTTCCTGAACTGTTTCTTTCTAAAGGATTGTCTCTTCAAGAAGTCACTTCTTCCTCAGCCTTATTTGACTCATGCACTTATGGACAACCAGAATCTCCTCTGATCACCCGGACCAGCAGGACTTTTGGACCCGACTGTGTCAGCATGTTTATGTGCATTATCTGACTCCTAGAGGCAGTCTGAATAAGCTCCTCCACAGCCTCGCCCAACCATTAGCCGACACTCAGAGAAGGCTTCCTCTGCATTAGAGACTGGCCTCATCCCTCCGAACGCCGAACGGAGGCTATTAGCGGAAGCTGGGTGCACTGTTAGTGTTAAATGAGAGCAACATATATATATATATATATATATATATATATATATATATATATATATTTTTTTTTTTTTTTTTTTTTTTTTTTTTTTTTTCTGGAATCACTACTTAACTTACGAGGGCTGATGGAGCAGTTTGTGTTGGGGCCATTACTTCTGATGGGGTCAGATGATCCTTAGGGATGGAGCTGTGTTTGTCTGAGCTGCAACGCCCCCTGGGCAAAGCGCCGCTCGCGCAGACTGTCTCAGTGATAGACAAATTGGAGAAAAGCTGATACAACCTGAAGCCTTTTTTTATACTTTAGGTCCCAGGTGTGTGTGTGTGTGTTTTTTTTTACACTTTATCGTGTAAACTTACAAAAAGAGTTTCACAGACTGTAAAGAGAGTTTTTTTGTGGGAACGCTTTGCTCAATCTCTTCGATCGTTCGTACCCATGAGACGTACAGGGACGTGTCTGGGTGAGGCGCCAGCAGTTGGTTTCAACTACTTCCCACCAGAGATTTCCTGTTTTATTCTTTAATCTCCAAAACCCTCTTTAATTTCATGAATCTGGCAACTCAAATGAAATAGGGTCATCTGCTTGCTGCTTAAGGGAGGCAGTATTTTCCCTGTTGTTTCATTTTTGCTTAGCAGGTTTCTACGTCCCCTCTAAAGCCGTTGGAAGGGACATCTGAAGTGAAGAATACATCCCTCCTGAAAATAGGCTGGTAAAGGTTAAAGCTAATATAATCAAAGCTCCTTCAGATTTTCCCAAATGGTTGGATCAGTGCTGGAGGTACGCATTATTAATATAATAGGTGCATTTCTCCTTGTGTATTTGGGTGAATCCTGGTTCTAAAGTGGATTTAATTGTGCATAATTGACCCTTTAATCAGGCTAAACATCTAAGGAAACCTGCAAACCGCCCAGCACCGAGTCAGATATTTGGTCAGCATGCTCTGCCTTATAAGCCTCTTTCAATATGTTTCTAATGTAACTTTTAGGTATTTTCTGACTGAACCCTCACTGGTCTAGGCCAATTACTCTTAAAATTGACAGATTTTGATTTATCAGTGCATTTCTAGGAAATACAAAATACACACTTCACCTAATCTTGCTGAGAACATTTGATTCAGGGCTTTTAAAATACTTTGTTGCAATTTAGCAGTTGTACAAACTAATTTATGTCATTTGCAGATATAAAACACAAATGTATGACATATTAGGGGGGAAAAAACCCATCTCTTCCATTTCTCACCACTGGTATTATTCCTGATTGTTTCCTTCGACAATAGTAAAAAAAAAAAAACCTACAATTTGATTTTCTCACAGTTTGAAAGGACTATTGTTTGTCTAAAATTGGATGGTGAGTCCTTTTGGAAAGCAGCGAAGGGGAAATAATTTGTATTCACCTGCTGTATCTGAAAAGAGCTGGGGAGGGGCCAGGAGAAAGAGAAGGGGGCTGTTACATAGTGCTTCCTTTATGTGATAATGGATTGCTCTGACATTCACCCACATTGTGGTGTGGTGTGTCTGTCAGGAAGTGCTCTAACTCCTGGGATGACGGGGAAATTAGCAACAAATGCCTTTAAAGACACCTATATTGACAAATCAGATTTCAAACAACAGTTTCAATTTGTCTTGTTTTTATATATATATATATCAGAAGGTCAATCTCAGATTCTACAAATGCATCTTGTCATTCCTCCTCCTAGCAAATTAATTGCCTGTTTCTACTTTTTTCTCTTATTTTTCTCTATACCCTTGTATTCTCTTTTATTGGCCCAGCTGGGCAACTGGATTTTTCAGGCAGGAATACAAAAGACACAAAGTAAAACCCAGGACAGGCAGTAATGAGCAACTCCTCTTACAGTGTTACATATGGACCTGCCGCGGTGTGGGGAGACCTTCTGGAGACAATGGAGGGGTTTAAGAGGTCTCCAGTCCTCTGAAGCCCGCTTTGATTGAGTTTCCTGGGACCAGGCTCCAGTGTTTGGGATGATTGTGGAGTGGGAGCTATAGGTCTGGAGGACTGGAGGGAGGGGAGGTGAAGACCCTCCTCCACGCTGACCTTTCACAGACACAGGTGGGGTGGAGTGGAAGGAACTGTTGGAGGATGATGAGGAAGAGAGAACTGTAGGAGAGGCCTATTGTGTGGCGTAAATGTCGAGGTGCCATTCATCAGCCGTAAACTGGCTGGCTCCATCCACCTGCAGCGGATTTTCTCACAGCTTACTTTCTCCTCGGCTTTGTGACACTTTCAGATTACATGTTCTGGAACCGTGAGCGGGTGGCAGCTTGTCTGAACACGCAGTCACTTTTCTTTTCTGATTTTGTGGCTGGATTTTGATTGACATCACTTAGTGCAATTTAGCTGTTTTTTTGGCTGGAATCTGGTCAGATACATAATATTCATTACATTTTGTACTGATATAGCTCATTATGTAATTTTAAGGATTTACATATCTAATTACTTCCTTATCATATAGAACAGAACACATTGTGCATTGCCGATTTTAAGGTGTTGTGCAAAAATATTTTTTTTATTATGATTGTTTGAATAGTATTGTATATTTTCATAAAGCCTGCAGTGAAAACTCAAAGTCTCTCATACAACTGACTCTGTATAAGTTTCCTCACTCACCCGTTATCATTTTATTACAACTCACTTCCATTTCATACCAAAGTTTCCCCCAAAAAACTTGCTAAGCCTGGTGGTTGGGGCTGTAGGGTAGTCATTCATCCAGCGGCTTGTGTTTTCGAGTTAAAAGATGTTTAAAGTTGACAGGAAATTTGAAAATATCACTTGATAATTATGTGTTATTGAAAGATTAGAAGATTAATACCTGAACACCAACTATCCATTTTCTTTACACCCTTGTCCCTTGGTGGGGTCGGGAGGGTTGCTGGTGCCTATCTCCAGCTAACGTTCGGGTGAGAGGCGGGGTTACCCTGGACAGGTCACCAGTCTGTCGCAGGGCAACACAGAGACAAACAACCATGCGCACACACACTCACACCTAGGGGCAATTTGGAGAGGCCAATTAACCTGACATGTTTTTGGACTGTGGGAGGAAACTGGAGTACCCAGAGAAAACCCACGCATGCACAGGGAGAACATGCAAACTCCATGCAGAAAGACCAGGGCCAGGAATTGAACCCAGAACCTTTTTGCTGCAAGGCAACAGCTCTACCAACTGCACCACTGTGCAGCCCTCAACACCAACTATTAGGTCTTAAAAATGCATACATTTTAAGAAGACTTAAATAAATGAGTAATCTTAGCCTGGTGGGGGCACAAGCAATATAATACACTGGGTGAAACCATGCATACCTATGAATAACTATACATGTTTTTTAATGAAACTAAAGGGTTTGCTATAAAGATGGCTGATTAAACTCTCTGCTTTTTATAAAGTTTTAATTTTTATATTACATAGATTGAAAGCAGAATTCCAGTTTTATCCCAGGTTCCTACAATTATCGTAGAATTAAAAACAAATAACTTTAAACTATATTCAAATTAAAAAGAGTCACTGCTGTGTATAAAGTTTTAAACCATTTTGATTTAATTTTTTTACTTTCACACAAAAGTTTCCATGAATACAGACAGTAGCTGGTGTGCATGAGGAACCCTGCGGCCTCTCACTTACTTTTTCCCCCCCCACAACAACAAGGGAATAACTTCCACTGTCACACCTTGTGTGTTTTTCTGAAGCAAGACTTCAGTAGAAAGTTTGCTGAGGAGTGTAGAATGTTCTGTGGAGATTTGTCGAGGGAAAGAACAATAGCTGAGAAAAACAAGCAAACAAAAGAAGCAATAAGGTGTTGAGTTGAATTAAAACTTATTATTGTGAAGCTTGTTGGAAGAAATGGTTTTGCTGTTGCTTGTTGTCTGTTCCGAATTAGACCTTAGAGTTAAAAACCAATTAAAGAACTAAACTAAACTGTATGAGAAACAAATATTTAAAAATACAAAAGCTTATTTCATCTTATTTCAATCTCACAGTGATTTGTATCTCTTTTTACCTTTAATCCAGATGGGCAGTTTTTCAAATTAAGGGATGACATCATGGAGCAACTTTTGGTTCAGCCAATTGTTGTTTTCCTTTCTGAGGCATTGGGCGCAGTGGTTGCCATGTCTGTTGACAATAAAATCAGTATTGTCTAGTGGAGGATGATAAAAATGTCTAGTCGCTGGTATTAAAAGAAAAATACATCAGATATTTGTTTTCTGATACTTTCTTCAAGACATTCAACAGTCAAGAATTCAAATTGTTCATGTTCCTAATTTCTTCTTTAACCGTGTGATGTCAGCCATCTTGGTAGAAAGATTTTGGGTTCTGAAATAGCCAACATATATGTTCTGTACAGGTAAAGCAGTAGCTACTACTTTCTCACCGGTGAATTAAATGTTGCAGTTTGCACAGTTACTCCACAGTCACTGTCCATGCAGGGTTACTTCATGCTGCTTGCAGCTTTTGAAACAACACAAAGTGCAGACAGCTAAAACAGCCAATCATTCACTGCCTACATGCTGGATCATCACAATTCATTAGCCAATATACAATTGTGTGGTTCCAGACATACTTTTTTTCCCCACTCACTGGTAACTCATATGATTCCCATAGACAGCTGTGTTGCGTCTCTTTTACTGACATGGCCCGCAGGAGTCTAGTTGTAACAAAAACCTCACAGCTTCTAGTTTTCTTGAGTCTGTGGTGAGCATGTGCTGCACTTCCTGTGCAACAGACTCTTTTTGTATCGCCCTGACTTTAAGCTCAGTATAAACTCCACATATTGGCCCCTGTGTGGTGAGACCTTTCAGATGGAGAGAAAGCCACCCGGTAAAGATATGGTGCCAAACTGAGATTTTAATCATACTTCTTTTGTTAGACGAAGAGGAGGTAGAGAGAGCTTTTTTTCTTTTTTTTTTTTTTTTTGACCAAGCAGATTTCAACAGAAGAGTTTCTGTTCTGTATTAATCCTTAGCTGAAAATGGTTTTGTTTCTTTGTCCCTCTTATACCAAATATGTGTATTTGGTGACAGAGTTGAATTATTTTTTTTGTGTGTGTGGCTATGGCTCTAAAAGCATTAGGAGAATTGCCATGGATACAGAGTGCCCTTTGGAGTGTAATTTTGCACTCATCCAGCTTGCCAAAATTGGATTGGAGTATCTATGTTTAGCTTGCAAACACTGTCTACCATTTGTCGATCTGTAAAACCAAAGAAATGAATCGCAAATTAGAGTGCGAATTATGCATGGAAGTTTCTTTCTGTTGTCTTAAAGGATTTGCATGCTTTCTAAGAGGAGATTAGTTTTATGTAAACTTTTAGAATTTTTTGAAATTGTTAGATTTCAGGAGCTGAAGTGTGTCTTGCGATGTTGTGTGCAGAGGATTTTGAGAGTTCTTTTAGCTATTCAAGAAGCCAGTCACCATGTATCCCTCTCACTCTCCTGCATTTGTTTAGCACAATGAATGTCTGCTCAGCATATGAATGGCTTCGCCCATAACAGTCATGTGAGAGGGCAAGCAAACTTGAGCTCTGTCCATAATGTCATGCTCTGGTTTAGTGTGAGAAAAACTATGATGAATGTCAAAATGTGGATGCCTATGCAAATACAGAAGATGAAAGCATCCACGAACTATGACCAGCAAAAAGCTTTGGGCGTACCAAATAATACCATAGAAATAAAAAACAAAAACAAAGAAAGTATTGGCTAATTAGCTTAGTGGTTCAACAGCCGTCCTGTGTTTTGAATTACAAGGCAGTGAAAGAATTAAAAGACCAAGAAAGATAGAAAAACAGAGTTAGACTGTCATACAGTACTGATATAAAAATCAGGGATCTGAAATTCCCCCTGTTCATTTCATGCTTTGCTTCTTTGCTTTCTTTTAAGCTGTAAAGTTGTGTTGACCAGCAGTTTCTCAGGCTTTCAGGTCTTTTGAAGTTTTTCTTTGAGCTTTCAACTAATTTTTACTGATCCCTGTCCAAGACCTATACCTGCAGTGTTTACTTAAACAAAAAAGAAAAGACGTCAAATGAAAGACAACATAAGTGGTCCATCCCGAGAAACTTTCAAGCAGACACAATTTGTGAAGTCATTTAGTCGAGCAGAGACTGCCAAGTTTCAGCTAACAGCTATGGCAATTATAATTCTGATGCAGAAACTATTTTTCATCTTTCAAATACAATATAAGTGGAACTGTAATATACAGACCTATTCTGTTTTTACCTGCACGCCTGATGTAGATGTTACTTTTTAAGAAGCTAAAGCGTCCCGAACAGAGCTCATGAAGATGAAAAATCAGAAGAAAAGTGAAGAAATCACTGTTATTGTCATCGAAACCATTCAGAATATCACAGCTTCTGATTCAAGATTAGAAATAAGAATAAATTATCTCTTTCTTATAGGCTCCCATTTCAGACTGGCTAAAAATCCAACTTAAAAATGTTTTTTTTGTTAGTGTCCTATTAGAGGCTGACAAAAACCTGGTTTATTCCTTAAAATTTGCAGCCTTTTCATGCATGAATGAAAAGCCTTTATTTGAAAATCGTGAGGTACTGGACTTAGAGTTAAAAATAAAATGAAACAGACATGGGGAAGGGTCAAAAAATAGGCCACTTTTAATTTCTATGACACAGCACACGCTGGTCGGTTTCTGACCCTCTGAACCAGTGACATTCAGAAGCATTGACAAGTGTGATAAAAGTATCCACAGCTGAAGTCTTGTAATCCATTGCACCGCCTCTCAGAAAACCTGGACAACTGTTGCTCAACAACACCAGAACGGCAGTAATGTCTAGCGTCTTGAAAACAAAACATAAGAAAGTTCATGATGACTTTCAAACAATTCTGGCAGGCAGATTGCAGAAAACTTCAGTGGGCATGTCAGTGCAGCCTCAAGAAATTACTTTGCAATGATACGATCTTTTTCCCCGCCAATCATAAGATGAAAGCATAATTCCTCTTCTCCCAAGAAGCCGAACAGGCCAGCATCCCTCTGTTAACACCATCTCATGTAGAGCTGCTGCATCCATCTGCATGCTAAAAAGAGAGACCCTCTCAGAAGCACCGGCGCCATTGCTGATTAGCATTTGGACACAGGGGACAGGGAGCAAATCCTGGAGTGTTGTTGCCGTGTATGTGGAGGCAGCTCCGTGAATGCCAATGGGCTGTGCGCTGAAAGGAGGGGAACTAAACAAATTGCCGGACATGTTGCATTAGCACCAGATGTCAAAGAGATGTTTTGTGTCGAAATCTGGGGAGGTTCTGTAGTGCTTCTACGAAGCCGGTGTGGGACGGTTTTGAAGATGCCACATCGTCTTCGTGTTTGGTTTTTCAGTAGCTTGGAAAAAGAAAAAAAAAACATTAGAGCATGCGGTTCCCATGATGACAGCCAATTTTCATTGGCAGCAAGAATACTGGGGAAAGAAATAGTGACGCATAAATTATGGTTGCCTTGCCTTAAAGGCTCGCAGCAAGTCTACGGCTGTGTGCCTGCAATACCTCTTCCACCAGAACTCTACCATTCTTAATACATCTGTGTGTGCAGGGGAGAAAAAAAATATTTTTTTTACTGCTTGTTAAAGGCTTGGGAAGCTTGTATTATCATCAAAGTGCATATTGGATTTTGACTGATGGAGCCCACATCACGGGCAAAAATTAAATGCTGATCATGTTGTTCTCAGACAAAAGCTTTGATGTACAAACAAAGTGTATGGGATCTCTTTACATAAAAGCCCTTGCTGCTTTGAACTGCATTGTTCACCTAAAATGAAAAAGCTGAAAGAGGAGAACAGAAACAAAGTACAGTATTTAAAGAGGAGCCAATGGCTGATGTCTCATTGTCTCGCATTGTACAGTGCAGATAAAAGGCCCGGCTTCATTTCTGAACTGCGAGGTCTGCCCCGAACAACAGGATGCCAGTTCATATGTTAACCACACCAATTATTTGCATATGGTTTCCCAATTATAAAGGCTAATGAGAAGATTAGGGGAAACCCGCACCGAAGCCAGCTTGTGGAATTTCCATTGTGATCAAGCAGTGGCTCAAAGAAGGGCGTGCGAGAGCCAATGAATGCCAAGCCTCTTGCGTCCTCCACCGTAATTCACAATCCTGCTCAAAAACAAAACCTCAGCATACATTTCTCCACCTGTTTTTTTTTTTTTTTTCACGATCAGCAAAGAACCTTCCAGAGCCAAACATTTTGAGAAACCTTCCTCTTCCTCTTGGCTGCTTAATGGCACAGAAAACTGTATGCGCTACTTGGCATGAATAGGCACATCCTCAGAAAAAACAAACTCTTCCAGGCGTTTCCATTTTCTCCTCTTCACTTTCCAGCGTATATGAAGCCATTCTTGTCATTATAACCTCCCCATTCAGACGCCTGCAGGGGATCCCTGCTGCTCCATTAAGGCCATATCAAGCTTCACAAACTCTGATTGCAGGAGCCATCAATAGTGCTGATTATGGGAGTTAATTAGGATGCCAGGCATGAGAGAATGTCACGCTTTTCTTTTTTAAATCAGAGATGTTAAATTTGATGCAACAGCAGTAACTCTGTCAAGGTTGCGTCACTTGCTGCGTGGCGCAGATAATGGCGGCATCTTTGCTAGAGGTTAGCATATAGCACAGATGTATTGTATTAGCCGTGTGCTCTTGCAGGATCAGAGTTGGGACTTTTCCCTGATGACTGCTTTTCATTTACACTTTCATTCTCAGTCCTTGAGCCCCTGACACCTCCGTTTGTGTGCTCAAACGAGTCCTACCGCCCTGAGTCTGTGTGTGTACTTTTGAGACGTGTGCACAAAACCAATTAGTTTTGGGATGTTGAAGTAGTTGGCTGCGGCGAAATGACAATGGAGTAATTGAAGAGGCCGGCGGAATGAGAGGCCAGGCAGCTGAAAGGGAGTGTTTCCTTCACTGGCAGAATAAGTCAGGCCTGTATGAAGGTGTTCTCACAGCGCTGTACAGTAATGAACATGGCAGTATTTCAGTTGTCTGACATTAATTATGGTTAGGTTTTTGGTTGCTGAGTGTTACTTAGGTTTACCTGCAGATCTTGTCGGTTTGTAAATTATGAACATGTTTAGATTTTAATCCTGCAGCTTTTCCATTCAATTCCTGATTCCTATTTTGAACTTTTTTTTTTTTTTTTTTTTTTTGGTCCCTGATAGCAAACAGTCTGCGTCATTTACAAATATTAGGCTAATCTGAAGTTAAGCAAAATATTATCATGCTTGTATAGCTGCAAGTTCAGTAAAATAACAAACTACATTTCATTAGTGTCATGAATCGGTTACCGACGAAGAACAATCTTCCTACTTTACAGTGAGATATAATTCATCCAAACCAAAGTTTCTGAAGGTCAGCCTCACTAAGCTGCTTCAGCATAGTTAATTCTATTTCATCATGGTTAATATTAATTCAACTCAACCCCCAAAAAAATGCATATCTGCACTTATCAGTCAAATTTTACTTAAAATATTCTTCAAACCTGCCTTAACTTGATAATTAATTGAAAGGTGTAGAAAGCCTTTCTAAGAGATTTATTTTATTGAAATGTTAATCTCCCTCTCCATCTCGTCCCAAATAGCAAACCCTGAGTCAATGTTTAACATTGGATCAAGATGTCCCTGTTTTAAACTAGCTAAGAAATTTAATAGTAAATCGGTGTGATCTGCTTCTGTGAACCTCAAGTGCAAATGACTCAAGTGACTGAGTTTAAACCCAAGCTTCTTCTTTAAAAAACAGTGCAATGTGCAGATTTATCTAAAGGATAACTAGGTTTATTGGAAATGAAATGAATACCAAAGCAATTCACAAACAGTAAAAACTGTAAGCGTTCAATGCTAATTAGTCCCAGAAGCTGTGTTCTTAAAACGCGGTGCATGCATGTGTGGGATCTGAAAGCAAAACAGCATCTGTGATGAGTAAAAACAAAAAAAAAATCAAAACAAAAAAACATCCTCGTTTCATTCACTCAAGTGGAAAAAGAAGCTTTGGAAAGAGACAGTTCCCACTTTAATGAACTTAAGTAGCAAAAGTTCATTGTTAGGATCATCTAGCTGTTAAAAAAATGATTTTTTGACAGAAAAGTTTATAAAGGCACTGTGTGTGCAGACTTTGGCCTGGACTCTGTCAAAGTTACCTTCTTGTTTTCACTATATTGAGCTTTCCAAGTGACATAATAGCTGGGTTTATCAACCTCAGCCTAATCTATTTGATAGATAGCTTTTAAAAAAACATCAGCGAATCTGTCGTTACTAACCTATCATGCTTCGTTCTAAGAGGCCATTTCCTGTTCGATTTTATCAGTCGCCTGACAGATTTTGGCACACCACCCTAAACAGTACTTTAGATTTATCTGGGCCTCAGCAAGAGCTTTATTGACTTTGGCTTTCCTGTCTGTCAGCAAGGGATGCTTCTGAGCTTTTAACAATAGAGGAGGATATTTGTGTCTCCTTTAAGAAGCATGTATTTAGCTTTTGTCTTTTTGTCTTGCTCTAACTTGCTGAAAACCGTATTGGTGGAGTGAAGGTGTAAGAATTAACAACATGAATCCTTTATAATTTCATGTGAACAGCGTATAGTCGGGCTCTTTTTCTTCTGCCTGCTCTGTTGGTCTTAAGAGCCCCACTAGAATTTCCACTGCTGTCCTGCTGTGACAGGGATGTGAATGGTTGGCTCCGTATCACTGCAGCTCACAGGGATAATTATATCACACACACACAAACCGTACGCGGACAGTCACACACTCCTGGAAGTACAGACTCTGCACATGAAGACTAAAACATGCTGACCGGCTGGAGCTGAGCTGCTACACCTCATTAAATTGGGAAATGAATCCTGGACGGAGTGCTGGCTCCATTTCAGATAAGCTTGAGGTGTTTTAGGATTCGACACATAAGTTATTGTGGCTGATTTTTTTGTTGCCAATTCTGATTTCCAATTTATCACTATGTATCAAATCTACATGCAGGTGCAATGGGTTTAATATCCCAATCACAAATCTTTGATGATATTTTCGGGGCCATTATATTTAAGCTGAATGTGGATGAATGTGAATTTACTCTCATTGCCCTTGATACCCGAACATAAAACAGATGTGGGTGGCTTAAATACTTAATGGCAGTGGTAGGGAATTGTGACGATGGAAAACAAAAGAAAACTAAGCAAAATGTGGGCGCTACTAATACTGCCACTGCTACATAAACTAACAATGTCTTTATTGGGTGTTTTCCTAATATGGTGCAGCTTTAATGAGATCATAAACTAAAGTTATGTGGCCAAACCAATATTTTAAACTTCTTTATTCTACTTCTTTTTGTCTGTTCCTTTGAGAAAGTACATCCTCACTGAAACCTTTGGGTTTCAAACAGGCTGCTGATGTTTGCAAATCCAGCATGTTCAATAGCGAGCAGAGTTAAAACACAGCAACTTTGCTACATCTGTTCAACCTTGCTATATTATGAAAGATATGCTCTCTCTCGCTCTTTCGCAACCTGAATGAACTGTAGATATGTCTTGACAGAAAATGCATGTTTCTTTTAAAAAGCTTCCTACAACTTTCATGCTTCCTCTGACTACTTTTTATTCCAGGAACCAGCAGATTTTCTTGTTTTTTTACTTAATTTTTACGGGAATGATTGCTCACATCCCAGTCAGACTTTTAACCATCTTCACTAATGAAATATTTGTAAATCACCTCTGATTTTAACTTTCTCACGGTACGTTGAAAATAAATATTGAATGGTGGAGTGTGTTCAGGCTGTGCAACGTTGCCTGCAGCCTTCAAAAGGGGCTGGAAGAAAAGCTGCCCCTTATCTTTGTGTGTGAAATCCCAAGCCAGACCTACCTTTTTGTGAACGCAGCCCTGTGATTGGCTGAGCCGGGCAAATAATACGCAGCTTCCCAAGAGAGTTGTAGTGGAAGCCCAAGGTAACAAGTTACCAGACACCAGCTTTGGGGGCCATAACTGTATCACGATCCTGGGGCAGCGCTAACGAGCACATTCACTCCCCGGGGAGGACCATTCCCAAATCCGGGTCTGACTGACTTGCTGTTTAGCCTCTGGTACCAGACACAACTTCCACCAGGTCCTCATCTAAAACCTTGTTCTGTCAACCCGGAGGGCAAGACAGCTACACACATCTACAGCTCTGCCTCTAAAAGGCTCTATTAGATTCTTTCATGTTGTAACCATCATTAAAATCCAAAATTTGCTAATGTGCTTTTGTGGTAGTTGAGAAAATGAGCCTGCCCGAGCTCTAATTGAAGCTGTGACATTTTAATACCAGACTAGTGAATGCCTTGGGTGCGACATGCAGGAAGGAAAGATTAAAAACAGGTCTCTCTGCAGTCATTAAAAGATAGAAAATGACTCCTTTTTAGGCGGTTTCTTTATTCTCATCTGAGAACAGCGCCCTTACTCAGACAAAATACTGATGAGCTCCTTGCAATAGCATTGAATAAAATTAGAGATGTACTGTTCAAAATTTGATAGCCAATTTCCTATCTCCGGTTTTTCTAAAGCTTTGAACTGATGATTAACTTTCAGTAGCTATGATATTAGAAGATGTAAGACCAGCATTCAAAATATATTTGTTCAGCCTTAAAAGGAAGGACTAATTGAGTTCACGTTTTAAACTACTAATCTATTCCACCTATTTGTCAGCGTTTTATGTTAGTGCTTAGCACCCTAAATGCAAGTGTTGCTAAAAGAGCTGCAACTATTGATCCTTACCTCAAATCAGATTTCCAAAATGCTGCAAGTTTCATGACACATTAAATGTGTTCAAAGAACAAAACAACCTGCTGCACCCATTTCACCCTTCCTGTTATCTGCTGAAATTCTTGCTCTCTTTCGCAGCCTGAATAAATTGCAAACATGTCCTCATACAGTTCAGTCCAAGGTTAAGAATGTCTTTGGAAAATTTTGTTTTTCTAATAGTACATGAGATGAGCAGCTCTCAAAAGATAACATCATAAAACCACATTATAAAATGTTGAATTTTTTCTTTGTTGTATTTACAATTGAATGGAAAAAGATGTTATTATGTAATTGTTTCACCCTTTTCAATAATCAGTGAAAAAAAATGTAAAAATATCCCTTTAAATCCAAGTCTTTCAGGTTTGACGTCTTCCTTGCCATCACACTAATCCTCAGTCTCTTCCAGTGACTCTCTATCTGATTTAGTTCTGGATTGACTTGAACATTGCCCGATGTTAATACCACTTCAGGTCAGAAGCAACATGGTGGTAAATTTGAAACCTCACTTTAAACCTAAATCTGCCAGAGGTGTGAATAATTTGGGGATTAACTGAGTATTACAGTTTCCTTCCACTTAGCTTCTTACGTGTCTCTTCTTCCTCCGACTTTACTGTTAAACACCTCAGTAACATTGAAACTTTCTGACTCTGAGTCGAAATTGAAGCGGGTTGTTGTCAGCTCCGTCCCGTAGAGCTTAAGTATGATACATTCACCGATTACGGGAATTTTCTAGTTCCCGACCAGCCGATCACAGATAAAGTCCATTCGGTTGAAAATCATTTAATTCTGGTCACCAACCAATTTCTCTGTCGTGCTTTTATAATAGCTCAGAAAATGAGTGTGTCTGTGCTGTAATTAAAGCTGTAACATTTCAGTATTGGGCTGCCTTGGATGAGACATGCAGGAGGGAAAGATAAAAAACTGGTATTATCACTTTCATTAAAAGAAAGAAAATTAATCTTTTTATTTTTTATCCAGTTAAATTGTAGCCACAGAGACTAAAGTCAACACGAGTGCAGTCAGGTCTACTTTAGTGCCTACTTGTTACCAAAGCTTGTTTCACACTCTTCTATTCATTCTCTTATTTTTTGTGTTTTGCTGTTATTCATTTTTTTTTTGCTTTGTCTCAAAGAACAATAGCATTTATTGAAAGCTAATGTGACATCTTAACACCGCGTCTGTCCGCTAGCAATAAGAAACATAGAGAGAACATCAGTGTTGCTGTTGTTTTCCTCCATAGTTACAGTAAATGTAGCATCTTGCCGAAAGGTTGTGTTGAAAGAAATTTGTGTAAATAATGATTAATTAATCTCTCATTGCTTTGTTTAAAAGAAATTCAGACCAGTCACTCCAGCTGAACCTGCGGTATCCGCGCCATCTGTCTCCATTAAACAGCTATCAAACAGTCGTACCTGACATTTGCTGCTGCAGCTGCTGTCTCGCGAAAGACTGATGGTCCAGTGTCAGAAATATGACCTCGCCGCAGATCAATTTGCCTCAAGCCTAATCTGCCAGTCGCTCACATTGATAAAACTGAGGGTGAAATGTGTTGGAATGAAAAGTATGCCCCCCTGTTCTGAACTTTGGCCGTGCCATCCGCCGGCATTTGGAAATCGAAGCAGAGGCGAAGCCCTAATGGCGCAGCGTGATGAGTGCAGCGAGATGAGCCCGCGCGGCTTCCTGTCGATCCCTATTGGAATGCTCTACATCAAAAAGATAGCCCCCAGCAAAAGAACTGCGCACACCAAGAGACATCGATCTGTAACCACAGAGTCAGTGCATGTAACTAGCTCGCTTGTTCCACCTCTGACCCTCCCGTGGATGCAGAACTGGACAAACTTGGTGTTATGATTAATAGCTTCTGTCACTGGATGTGCTGTGAAATCCTTAGCTTTCATTTGATGTCTGAGATTCTCTTTCTCTACTTTTCTTTTCCGCCTTGCAGTTGTGGAAGTGCCCACAGTCTGTGATTGAGCAGCGGAGGGGCAAGGGCAGACCACAGCGACCCTTGATGATGATGATGGAGATGAGGAGTTTGGAAGCAGCGCTGCTGGTGTTGATCCTCGGACACCTCGCCTCTGCTCTGGAGGTCCCACTAGACCGTAAGGGAACACATCACACCACAAAACCAGGGAAATGCTTAGGGTCTAAACCAGGGGTCTGCAACCTTCAACAATTGCTCGTCATGCCTTAGGCTAAACATGTTAAAGAACCTATTTATTTTTTAGGTTTTTTATGGAAAACTCCATTACATTTTTTCAACAGAATTGCATTAAAGTAGCATTAAGGTGTTTTTCGATCATTTTTTTTTTTATTTGACCTTTTTTCTGTGTATGTCAACGTGTTAACTCACATGAAAAACAAAAATGCAAAATGATTTTCAGCCCTTCAGGTTAAGACAGGTTTTGTTTCCAATATATCTGGTTGGAAATGTGACCATCACAGACGGCCCCTGTCCTACCATGGGACAACCTTTTCTTTCCTCTAATCACTAATGTCTGTATCTCTTTACTGTCAAATTGCTTTTCTTGTTCGCTGATTCATTGGGGGAACCCACAAAAGTTCTTCCAGGATGTAAGTCACGAATAAATGCTTTGCTATTAATAAGTTTGCAGTTTTTTTTCTCTGTCCACATTTTGAGGATTTGCTTTGTTTTCAAACTGCTCAAAATTTATGCCTAGTTTATATTAGAAAGTTTGGAGTGTGATTTGGAGTGAAATTTTGCATGTATTTATTTCTGTGCTTGCTTTCTTTTGTTTTGTGTGTTTCTACAGATGTGGAACATTTTACATAGAAAAAGGCCACAAACAGCATGACTTTTTCAGTTATTTGTTTTGTCATAGTCCTTTAGTTGTCTCCGCAGCAGTGACAGGAATTAAGTAAGCTTCACTAAAGAGAAACACATTTTGGTGTTCTGCATGCTTTTGTGATTTTTTATTTTATTTTTGCCATTGCACAGATAAAGACAGCTTTTTGTGTGTATGTCAGCACAAGCCCCTGTGTGGTTTTGGACACTTTGGTCAGTTTCAGTGTGTTTGGTAATGACTGCTTGTGTGGTCGACGCACAAGAAGAAAAACGGCTTCAGATTAAGCAGCAAAGGTCATGGTTAAGCATTTCCCTTCTTTCTGATCTCCATGTAGTGGCACAGCCTCCAACAATAACTCACCAGTCCCCAAAGGACTACATCGTGGATCCTCGAGAGAATATTATAATTCACTGTGAGGCGAAGGGGAAGCCGCATCCCAGGTAGGAAAAAGCCAAGTGTAGTTTAAAATTCAAGAAGTGTAAATACTCCTTTAGCTCTCAGACGTAAACAGTTCGAGCTCAAATATATATATTTTTTAATTTTATTCCACCTCAATTTATTTGTAAGGATGCTGCCCTTGCCGCAGGCTAATTGTTACTAAGGCTTCTGATTGCTGCAAATGCTCTACTGCCTCTTACACAAACATTTATGCATTTTTTTCTGTTCCTTAGTTCTTGTTCCTTAGGCTATGGTGATTTTAAGAAGGCAAACCAAAAGCAGGGGCTGAGGAGTTTCATTTTCTTGTTTTTCAATTTAGACACTGATGATTTACGTTTGGTTTCCACAAGTTAAAACCAAATGAGTTCATGTTCGTAGTTCACTACTTCAACAACTTAAAATAATCCCAAAGTCACAACATGAACCAGTTCTCATTTATTCATCATATGTGTGCTGATTAGCAGACTGATTATGTCATTTATTTTTTTCAGCCTGATCTTCAATAGCTTATTTACCTCTTTGCTTAAACCTGTCATGTTGTGTTATTTAGTGTCAATAAACATGACAATCACATATTTCCCTCTTTTCATCGTCAGCAAATTAAATGAAGCTGAATTTTTGATTGGATAGTTTCTCTATTGACACCACGTCTGTAGCTACGGCCACTTAAATTGCACTTCAAGCTCTGATAAAATTTTGATTTGATGAAATATGTCTGCTGACAAAATCTTCGCTCACATAAACCAAAGATAACATCCATACTGTTACTTTTATACTTACCAGTAAAATGGGTTGGAGACAAAAGTTAGAAGTGACTGAATGCCTTAAACTTCATCTACGTTCAACATTTCATCTCTGCTTTACCTTTATAGTTTCATTGCTGCTTAGGGCAACGAGTGTTAAATATTTAGATCCATAAATATCCAAATAAATAAATGTTATGTCATGTTCAAAATTTTCTTTCCTTTTGAATTAATTTTAACAAAATATTTTAAGTATATCACACTTTTTAGCCATGGAGGTGCCAGTAGAAACCTGGCATAAGTACCCCCTAAATATGACCCTATTCCTGCACCTTTTAATAACTAAACTGGAGACAAATACTTTTTTATGGCCCTCATGTGTAATATTTAATTTATAACTTTAACGTTAAAGGCTGTATTTTGGTTAGTGGTACCTATTTTCTATTTATTTTAATTTTATTTTGGTAGATAGTAGTGATTGTGATTTAGGTGTTACTGATTGCGCCTCATTGGAAAGGCAGTCCTATTCATCTAATCATCCATTCATTCATAAAAACTGCACTGGTATTTCCTCACCAGCTTCTCCTGGACGAGAAATGGGAGCCACTTTGACGTCGAGCAGGACGAAAGCGTCACCATGAGGCCTCACTCTGGGACTCTGGTGGTGGACATCACCAGAGCAAGACCTGAACATTACGAGGGAGTGTTTCAGTGCACGGCGAGGAACAAACACGGATCTGCTGTGTCCAACAATATCGTCGTCAGACAGTCAAGTAAGCGTGGTGTCCTGCTTCGTTTTGTTTAAGCCATTTTCTTGTCTTTCATTTCAAACATTAAATTCATGAAACATTCTGGATCATGTCCTCCTTTCTTTTCTTTTCTGTAAATTAAGTTGCGTTTTTCTTCCTAAGACGGCTTATCGAAGGTAAAGCTTGCAAGTCGAGAAAATGCATGTTAGATTATAGATTGAAATGCCCCGTTGTATTTTTCCTCTTAGCTGTTCCACTATTTAGACATCATCCTCTCATCTTTCCTTGTTGCTTTTTTAGCCGGCATTTTATGTGCAAATTGTGACGATACTCAACCTGTCATGTTGCATGTCCCATTTTCAATCAATCCAGAGTCCCCCTTGTGGTCAAAGGAGGAAAACAAACCAATCGTGGTCCGGGAAGGTGTTTCCTTGGTGCTGCCATGCCGACCTCCAGCAGGACTTCCACCTCCCATCATATTCTGGATGGACAATAGTGAGTTGATGCCAGTCATTTTGATATGTTTGGAATTCTTTTGGCTTAAAGTGGGTTTTGTTTGTAATTGTTGTAGGTATGGTGCAGAGCTGGTGTACTTACCATTATAGATCAACATCCATGTCAAGAAACAAAAACTTGTCACAAAGACTGTGAAATTTACAGGAAACATGTAAAAAAAAACACAATTTTGGGAGATCGGTGATCAGCCGATTTTTACATGTGAAGCCGATCTTATCCGATGTTATCAACCTTGGCAAAGGTCTAAAAATCAACCACTGTGCTTTTCTTTTCTCCTGTGAGAGAGGTTTGACTGACAAACCGGCCAACCAGGTCATGTCTACACATTTACAGTTAACAACCTTCAGCAACCTTCTTGATATATTGAGCAACATTTCAGACAAAATAATGGTATCAGCCAAAATTAGAATCGGTAAGTTAGGCTTTTTAAAAGATTGGTGACCAGCGATCAGCCAGAAAACTGCAATTGGTGCACCCCTAACTATAACTGTAGCTAATAGTCAGTCGCAGAAACCAAATTTGTCAAGTCTTTATTTGAGATCTTAATGACAAATTCTGATTGGTATTGATGCCAAAATGCTTTTGAAATGTCACCATTTCAGTTTCAACAACTTCAAAAATGTTAATTTTTACAGAACGTAGTTAACTCTGCTAGTTGCTAATATTAATAGCTTTTTTTTTTTTTTTTGCATATGGACCAGGAACTTAAGATGTGCTAAATTGAACTGAATATCATATCCAAACTGGTGAAATTCAAAATGTACGTAGAAATGAGAATAGGGGTCCTAAAGTACAGCCCTGAGGGATTTATTTAGTGCATACTTCCTGAAGTTATAACTGATGTATATTTATATTGATATAATTTTCTCAGACTTCCAGAAGTTACCTCAGAGCGAGAGGGTGTCCCAGTCGTTGAATGGTGACCTGTACTTCTCCAACGTTCTCAGTGGGGATTCCAGGAATGACTACATCTGCTACGCTCGATTCACACACACGCAAACCATCCAGCAGAAACAGCCCATCACTGTCAAAGTGCTCAAACGTAAGTCTCTCCCCACGTCTGTGGTTCTCAGATTTAAAGATGTGATTAAGATTTGCATGACTGGGAAAAAAAACAAAACAAAAAGGACAACAGTGTTTGTGTAATGCACTTGCACAAGAGGCAGTTATTTTTCAGCAGGACAGTATGTGCCAGGATGGCAGCGTGGGAGGGAAACCCTGCTTCCCATCACAGATCCGATCCTCGGAGATGCTACTGTCATCTGACTCAAAAGACATATTGTCTGAGTTCTGGTTGTTGTCTCTCTGCTAAGCAGCTTTTTGCTGTGACGTTTTTCTCTATACACTTTCTCCTCCAACAACAAAGACTGCTCTCATCGTTTTAACCTTTACAGCTGACATCATGAGAGACACTGCATTACATATTCTGGTGATCATCTCCCATATAAATATTTCAAGTTTTTTTTTTATGTTCGTTTTCATATTCCTCTCTGTTAGAAAAAAGATGTGCAAACATGTTTTTGTAATTGTCGTGATTTAAAAATCGTTGCATGTGTGATTTCTTTTGTTTTGTTTTGTTTGTTGTGTTACAGTGGATGCAATCAATGAAACAATGGCAGATTATTATAATGACACTGAGTTATTAAATGGTGAGTTTTTGGCACCCTCCGGTGTTTAGTTCCTCCCAACCCAGAGCTCCAAACTCTCGCTTTACACCCACTAACACCAACCCTTCAACCCATTCATCCTTGGGGGCTTTTTTTTTATTTCAGAGGTTCGCTGGTTTCTTCCAGGGTGAGATCTAGCACCCCCTTGTGGTTATTCTTAAAGTAGAGCTCAAAGCTGTAGCTTCCTCACTAACACTCACCCTCCTCAACCCTAAAAGGCACTCCTGCTTTGAACCCCATTTCAAATCTACCTTTCCTTTGATTTCCTTCAACTACAGCTGCATGCTGATTTCACTTTAGTCTGAACTTCAACATTTATGCAATTTACTTTTCAATAGTTTGAACTTGTAACTCTATCTGAAATCAAGAAATATGTTGAAAATCGGCACCATGAGTGAGAAAACATGATCTCGGGAACTTTGCACTCTGTCTTTGCAGAACACAATATTTGACCACTATGGAAATAGTGATAGCAATGTCTCAAATTGGAATGTGTGTTCATAATTGAAATACAGTGATTTGTATAGCAAGGAGAAGGATAAATGCTGTCTGAGAGGGGATCAGTTTATAGACCTAAGAGAGTAGCAACCTACCCTTTAAAATGGTTTCACCTGTGACTCACCATGGTGGTGAATGACTGTAATTCAGAAAACTCAAAATCTGGAAACACTCACTTCAGAGAAGCATTCTTACTCCTGACACTCGCGTTTTTCAAATCATCTGTTTACCAGAACAGAGGTAAGTTTATTTTTTGTAAAACATTTCTGACAGTGAATGGAAGCAGCTGAAAGTCTTTATTTTGTTCTGTGGATTTGTGAGGAGCTGCACTCCACTGATGTAAAAAAAAACATTACCATTAACATCATTTTATGGTAATGCTACTAGGGCTGTTATAAAATAATATTTTAGTAATCGAGTACTCTATAGGATATTTTTACGATTAATTGAGGAATCGGATCTCTCTCTCTTTCTCTCTCTCTCTCTCTCTCGCTCTCTCTCTCTCTCTCTTATTCCTACCGTTCGCTCCAAAACCGTGACGACGCGGATCCGACAGCACAAAATTCAACAATTCTTATTTGTCCCCAAACCTTCACAAAGCGCCACACAATTCACCACCATGCTGCTAGCACGTCACAACAACTCATAGGCGGAAGTCAAAGCGCTGCCCTCCACAAATAACGATCGGGGCGGAATCGAGGTCCTCGAATCGCTCGAGGAAACGTTTCAGCCCTAAACTCTACACATGGGTGGCTGATATTTACTTACTACTTCATAGAGGATTTGTGGCAAAAGTGAGAGCGCTCATCCTTTCTTTAGCTAATCCTGCTGCTAAAATGTTTGTATTTCCACTAAGCCTTTTCATTCTCTCATTTCTGATTTAATTCAAACTTTTTCATCATTCTACTGATATTATTTCCACCTTATTTCACTTGCTTATAAATAGTGTAAACTCTTTGAATGGTGTAAATGCTAAATCTGTTTTAATTTATTTATTTTCTTTAAAGCAATCTTGGTAACTGACAGATTCTATTATACGTTTATTTTACACTAAGTACATTTTCGGCATTAGTTTACATGGTTATGATTTTTTTTTTCTTTTTTGCCTATAAACACCTTCAACAGACGTAAAAAAGAACCCGAAAAAAAGGCCACATTTACCAATAAAACATGAGTATTTGTGTGCAGATGGTTTGATTACACCACAGTATTGAAATGTGGAGGCTTAGAGAACATGAAGGGCAAGGTTTGCCTCAGTTCCTCTCTTTATTCTTGGCTGATGCCAAAGAGAGTTAATTTTTTTTCTCATTTTTGACTCGGTATATCTGTGTGTATAACTGCAGAGGCCCCAGTGGATGATAGGAAGCCAACCTTCCTCATCCCATCTGGCCACTCAAGCTACAAGATGGTGCTGAGGGGACACGTACTGGAGATGGAGTGCATTGCCGAAGGACTGTAAGTCGGAGAATGCGCCAGAATTAAATGTCTCAGCGCCTCGAGAAGCCGCCTGCTTGATCACAGCTCTTAAATCCAGGCCCACCCCTGAGGTATCCTGGACCAAAGTGAGCGGAGACCTACCCAGCAGGCGCACGTCCTTCCTTCACTTCAACAAGACCCTGCGGATTGTGAACGTGTCTGAGTCGGATGAGGGAGATTACAGCTGCACAGCCAAGAACCAGCTCGGCTCTGCGCACCACATCATCACCGTCGAGGTCAAAGGTGTGTCTGCATCTGCTGTTCCCTGCCTTCTCTCTCTCCTTCTTCCTCTACCTTCCTCTCCTAATTGATTTATGCACAGATGCTATCAGGATTGTCTGTTCTGTAATTAATTCTTCGCTCTGTACTCCTTGCAGCTGCGCCTTATTGGATCAGTGGACCTCCAAAGAATCTTGTTCTGGCTCCAGGAGAGAATGGAGCGCTGACCTGCAGGGCCAGCGGCACACCCAAACCCTCCATCATATGGTCAATGAATGGTGACCGAATAGAGAGTAAGAGCAATTTGCTCCACGGTCAGAGATATATCTACTCTAACATCAAATATTCATCCTACATAAAGTTTGCTATATTCTATAAGAACCCTGAAGATTTTCAGAAAATTACAAACTTCTACTGATTTTCTCTTTTGTGTGGAAATTCAGAGAATGCAAAGGATTTTTTTTAAAAGGCTACTTAGAGATATTTGATAATATATTTCCTGTCTTATAAAGGTTGAATCTTGTGATTTTTAAGGTAAAGACATTTATTATTTAACTGCGACAGGCAGGAAACAGTACTTTGATTTGAAACACTTTAATGTAAAGTTATGTTTTGCAAACCTAACCCACGCACTATGAATATTTTTTTCAATCACTCATCAAGTTAGTCCCTTAATTGTCACCCTTCCCCATTAGTGAATGGGTCCATGAAGATAATGACTCATGACAAATAAGTGGCTTTAATAAACATTATTTGATTAGCAAATTGTATATGGCATAAAACCATAGAATGTGGTCGACAGGATTAAAATCAAGTTTCAAACCTTACTAAATATAGACCATTAAGAATACAAGTAAAAAAAAGATGACTGCGTAGTGAAAAGCATTTTACTTTGTCACTAGTAATGCTAACATGGGCAGAGCTGCTATAGATTAATCTGGTTTTTATGTTTTATCAGCAGGAAAATGCTTACAATTTGAAAAAGCGCTTTCAAAAGTAAAGTATGTATAAAAAGACTCAAAAAGAGAAAAAAATCATGTTTTTCATTGACTGCTAAGAATGTCATAAATCCCTACAGATGTCTCTCCATCATCTTGCCACTCACTTCTTAAACACAACCATATGCTGTGACAGATTTACCTACAGATATCAGCAGACGGGTGGAGGACGACACAATCATCTTCACCGACGTTCAGGTTGGAACCAGCGCTGTGTACCAGTGCAACATCTCAAACCCGTACGGTTACCTCCTCTCCAACGCTTTCGTCAACGTCCTCCGTGAGTTTAGCTCTCCATCATGGATTTTAATGCTATTCCCCATCCCCGGCATTTTGTGGACAGTAATAATGTATAGATATTCTGTGCTGACTCACTGCAGATGAGTCACCCAGAGTGCTGACACCAGCCAACAAGATCTACCAGGTCATCGAAAATCGCCCGGCCCTCATGGACTGCTCCTCTTTTGGGTCACCAATTCCCAAAATTGAGTGGTGAGTTAAGAAACACTCAGTAAAACTTTGCCATGAAACCGTTCCTGTAGCTAAATGCAAAGTGGTAAACTCTCCGTGTCTTAGGTTTAAAGACAGCCGAGCCAGCACTCTGAATGGAGAACCTTACATCCTGCATGACAATGGTACTTTGGAGATTCAAGTCGCTCAGTCGCAGCACAAAGGCAGATACACCTGCATTGCCAGGAACTCGCTTGGATCCTCTGAGAATCACGTTTACCTGCATATAAAAGGTGAGTGTGTTCGTTTGTTTGAAGCTGTTTTAAATGATTCCTCTACCATGTATGTCAGCTATATGCTTGTATTCTATTGGACTGATTCAGTTAAGTATTTCTGAATATGATTTGGACATGCTTGTCTTTAAAATTTATTGAGACGATTGTTGTGACTTTCTGCTACATAATAAACTGGATTAAATTGAATTTAATAATTCCAGGCAAACTAATCTGGTAAAAAAGCAAACCTACAACCTGCAATCTAAAACTAGCACTTTACAACATCTTAGCCACATCATCTCGCTGATTAACATGGTGGTGGTGGCATTATACTGTGGGGTCAGAATCTGACTGATATTCTGTGGCAAGTTTCGGAAGTTGATGTTCAGGGATGCTACCCCTACAATTTTATTTAGCTTGAGCCATATTGCACAAATTTGCAACCTCTACATAGACGTGATGTTCTGATTGCAAAAAAGTATGATTCAACAAAGTACTGAGACAGGGGCCCAGAAATCAAACGTGTGCATAATTTTTAGATGTGTAAAACAAATAGTCATTCATTCTTTTGTGTTCCTACAAACTCACAATCATGATATGTTTGTTGGTTGGACTGTAACAAAATGGAGACGTAATGAAAATACTTCAAATGTAATAATTGTAACATGCACAGAATAACTAACACACTGAATATTTCTTAGCTTTTCTCAAAGATTTCTATGTTGGTTCCTCTGACCTTTTATTGACCTTAAGTGAAACTCTACCTAGGGTCGGATTTTTTATTCATCTTTGGCTTTCCTGTTCCATCAGAGCCTACCCGTATCCTAAAGCAACCGGTTGACACGGTGGTGCAAAGGGGCCGATCTGTGACGTTCGAGTGCACAATAAAACACGACAAGGATCTCTTACCCACTTTGATTTGGCTTAAGGATGATGAGGAGCTTCCCGACGATGAGCGGTTGGAGCTTTTTTAAATTCAGTTCTTAAAATTAGTCAAATATCTGAAGTTGCACATAACTAAATTGACTTTTTATTCGTATTTTATTCTATTTTTGCAGATTCCTCATAGAGTCCAACAGCCCGTCTACCTCTGATGTGTCAGAGAGAGAATGGCATAGAGATCATGTGGAGCTGCCTAACGATGATCGGTCGGAGCTTCTTTAACTTACCTGTATTTGGTTCTCAAAACTGGACAAAATACCTGAACTTGTACATAACTGAATGGTCTTTCTAAATATATTTGTTTTTTGCAGATTCGTCATACAATTCAACAGCCTGTCCATCACTGACGTGTCGGAGAGAGATGCAGGGGTGTACACGTGCTACGTAAACACCACTCTGGACCAAGACTCAGTCACCGCTGAGCTGACTGTTGTCGGTATGTGACTCTGAGCTTAGCATTACCAGTTTAAAACATGAACGTTAAGAAAATGGCAGAGACCTCGGTCTGTAGGATAATTTGATTCAGCAGTCAGCTCTTTAGGTCTAAGTGTGTCGGACTGAATTTAATCAGTGATCATGCTCTGTAGGTTAAATGTTTGACGACCTTCTCTTAAGCAGCCTATTTATCATTCCTGTTTACTTATGGCTGATTTGACCACCAAACTTCTTATTTCAATGCCGCCCTCCAACCTCACAGAGACCACACCAGCTCCAGCTGTCATCCACGGTAAACCCGCAGCACGCTCAAGCACCCAGACGTGCTTAGCCAGCATGCGTTTTTGTGTTGTTCGCTCGGTGGTTTCAGTTTAATGCAGCATGCTTCGGCCCAGAAGAAGCCATTTGAATCGAACAGTCACAGAGTGTTGACTCTATTTATTCACATCTACCAGTTTGAGTTGCTCCATTATTTTTTCTGTGTGTTTTTCCGATCTGCCATTTCTGCAGAGTCAATCGCATTGATGCCGTTTGTCTGCCGGCGTAAACATTTGGGAAAGGAGGAGCAACTTCCTCTTGTTTTCATATCAAAGCTAATTTCAGAGCAGATACAGCCCCCCGTGTGCTTCTTGTGATATTTCATCATCGCTCATCCATTTGAAGCATGCGTTTCTTATCACTGCAACTTCACAACATGAGCGTCTGTTCATTTTGTCTGATGAGCTCGAGATGAAGTGAAGACTGAACATCAGTCATTTCATCGCATGACGCAGCGTCTGCATGCATTATCGTCATCAGTGGACCAAGCAAAAGAAATACATGAAAACATGCAAATAAATTGTCCTGCAATCGGAGAGGCTTGCTTGGATAAAGCATCGTGCCACAATCACCTGATTGTGGTGTTACTGTTAAATGTTCAAAATATAAATATATGTGTCTCTTCCTCCTGCTGTTTTTTCTTCCAGGGCGACCCGACCCCCCCACAGACCTGGAGTTGACAGACGAGAAAGAGAGGAGCGTTCAGCTTACTTGGATCCCTGGGGAGGAACATAACAGCCCTATTCAGGGTGTGTGTGGGTCTATGTCTTTATACAGCTGTCTGCGTGCGTTTTATATAACCTGCTTTTAGTGTTTGGTATACTTATTGACTAGTCCCAAACTCCTGCTTTTCTGATTTATAGGCTGTTGGGACATTGGCTAAGTGTGGTTCAGATCTACTAGTGATAAAGTAATAATATTAGAGGCTTTTAGTGTTTTGTTACTCACAAGTTTGTGTTATTGGTTGGATGAAGCCATTTACTTTTTTTTTCTTTTATCTGTTTTTCTGAGTAAGAAAAATAGCTCCCACTGATTTATAACTAATTTGTAAATTGAATTTGACAATAAAATAGAAAAAAATATTAAAGTTGTAAAAAATGGCTATCAATTAATATCCATCCCTTGAAGTCAGTGAAAAAAAAAATCCCTTTCCCAAATCTCTTCATTGAACTGAACATAACAGTCTTGTAATACACAGGTTGCTGTTTGACCTTGTTTACTGCGTTAAAATGCTCAGCGTGTTGCAAACACTCATCTTTAATGAAAACCTTGCCAAAATCCACCATTTAATTGCAGATTCAGTGTGTGCTTGGTGGCTGTTTGAGTTCAAGTGGCATGAGAGTATTAATCCCATTATGCAAATATGTGGCCAAGCATGGTTAAAAAGTGCAAAAATGATTGTCTTTTTGCAATGCAGAATTTGTAATCCAGTATGAAGACTCGCTGCACCACCAAGGTCACTGGCATGACATTGCCCGGGTTCCCGGGACCAAGACAACGGCTCATCTCAAGCTTTCACCATATGTCCACTACACATTCAGAGTGCTGGCCCGTAACGCCGTGGGTCTGAGCAAGCCGAGCAGCCCCTCTCGAATGTATAAAACTAAGCCTGCAGGTACGGAGCCAGCTGTTATAAATGCTATTCAGTTTTGGACCAGAACATTAATAATTGAAACCATGACAACATGTTGCTTCCCCTAAACGTATATATAGCTTTCCCCAAACTTAGAGTTTACGCTCAGTGTCCTGAATGTTTCTAAGTAGTTTCTTGGAATCTAAAGTTACTTTCTGGGTTCTATTGGTACTGTATTTGAACTTTTGTGGATTTGTTTATTAACTTTTTGATAACTTACTAGATAATTTACACAAATGTAGAGATTATTTTCTATAACAAAACAGTTTTCCCCCCAGAATTTATGTTTAGCTAAAACATTTACCAAATAACTTTCTGAAACCTTCATGGAACTTGCTGGTCACAGTTCAAGACATCACAGGTTACTTTCTCAAGACTTACTAGTTACATTCCCAGAACTCTGAAGGTTTTTTTTTTTTTTTTTCTTTTTTTCTGGTTAAGATTCAATAAGTTTCATAAAACTTAGCGACCAGAAAGTATAGGGAAAGTACCAGATACACTTTGGAAAGTAAACCGATTAAGTAAAAATTGTACTATGTATAATTTGTTAGTGTAACCAACACATGAGTTCAGTTACAATTTAGTTCCTCTATGTCAGAAGTCTCCAAAATCAACAAATAAAGAAACTATTATTGTCAAAAAATAACAAAATAACCAGTATACATGTAAAATTGGCTTTTTTTCTGGAATTTGTTGATTTTTCTTTTATTCTGTCTTCAGCTCCTGACCAGAACCCAAAAAATGTACGTGGATCTGGAAATAAACATAACAATCTTGTTATCACCTGGGAGGTAATTGCTATACATTTAACCATTCTGAATTTGATCAATGACAGATCTGTTATTGCAAAGAGTACCATAACCAGCATTTGTGTATCAGAGCTTAATTAGATTTTTGCTCATACTCATTTACTTCAGTGTAATGTAGACCTCCAAAGGAGCACAGTGTCTAAACAATATGCTATGTCTTAAATTTCTTTCTCCAGCCTCTGTCAGGCCTTCAGTCCAACGGTCCTGGGCTTTATTATATAGTGAGTTGGAGGCAGAAAAGGCCAGGCACCGACTGGATAACAGCCACTACCAACAACTCCATGTATACTGTGTCTGAAATACCCACATATAGTCCATTTGAGATAAAGGTTCAGGCTGTAAACAACCACGGAGAAGGACCAGAGCCCGCTGTTGCCATCGGCTACTCAGGAGAAGATTGTGAGTCCACCTTAACCTTTTAAGGCCTTTAAGTTCTTACAAAAAGATCTTTTGTTAGAGCCGGAGGCGATGTATTTGGTTGCATACCCTGTAACATTTCACTCTGGCCTTTTGGTTGTAGCCTGATCTAATGTTATGCAACTTCTTTAACTCTGCAGTGCCAGCAGCAGCTCCAGCAAATGTTCGGGTTGATGTGGTAAACAGCACTGTGGCTCGGGTTCGCTGGGACCCTGTGCCTCCTCATTTAATACGAGGGCAGATCCAAGGATACAAGGTACAGAATTTTGATAATAACAAGCCGATGCATCTAATAAAAAGTAAATGGTAGCCTACACATATGCAATATGAAAATGGCTACCAACACAAAAAAGACTCCACAATCTATACTGTCATATGGTGATATTACCTCATGAAAATACGTCTAAATTCTGTTATGTTTATGTCGAGTAGGGATGGTAAGCCCATAGGTCTGTGGTGTGTTTGTATCCTAAGGAAAAATAAACCTTATATTGTAGCAGCAACACTTTCAGTTCTTAAGGCCTCGTCAATTGGCTAGTAAACACATTATTGCAAAGGGTCTAGCTTACGTCCCCTTGGAGGCTCTATAGTTAGAAACTACACCTTAGTGTGATATTTGTGGACAAAGGATAGATCTCCCTTATTATATTTTTTTATTCAGCAGTCCATTCATCTATTGTCTACACCCCATTATCTGCAGAATCTTAACTTTAAAAAATATATATATATTGGGTACAAAAATGACAGGAGTAACATCCTTGCTCAACATGTATGCACAAATGACACAGATGAAGCTTCTGCATTTGACACTGTTTGTTGCAGGTTCATTACTCGAGGATGCACAGCCTTCACAAACACAACCCCCATCACACGGAGAAGCGCGTGCTCACCTTTAGTGGGAACCACAGCCAAGGCCTGCTGCCCGGGTTGCACCCATTCAGCCACTATTCTTTTTACGTAAGCGTCTTCAATAAGAAAGGAGAGGGTCCCAAAAGTGAAAAGGAGGAGTTTCAGACACCTGAAGGAGGTATGACATTTAAACCTTAAAACTGTGACATGTACATTTTTAAATCTTATGAGGAAATGTCAAATAGATGTTTTACTTCCTGAATTTAAAGGAACAGAAAGGAGAGTTTAGTACCATCTAGTGGGGAATTAGGAAATTACATTTGTACACGATGGTTGGAGAATTTTGTCTATATTTATGTTAACCTTTTGATATTATGTCTGCAATAAACAGTGCATCATCTCATTGCATATTTCCCTTTATTGGTTTCTCTTACATTAATCAGCTTTTCTCTCACTGACTTGTGTTCACTCATTGTTCATGCTTTCCTGCAGAGCCTGGGCCACCCGCCTCGCTGTCTGTCACAAACCCCAGCCTAGATTCACTGACCCTCGAATGGAGTCCTCCTCATGAACATAATGGGCACATCACTGGCTACAACCTGAGATATCAGCCAGGTGAGAAGTTTTGTTTTTTCTTGACAGACAGCAAGCGAGATTTTAAATCTGTCATGTGAACATCATCCTCTGCCATCTAGTGCGTAGCCTTTGTAAGCCATTCTTTTTCATGGCTTAATCAGTCATATAGGAGAAGCTTAGAGTAGCTTAACTGCATTTAAGTGTTCTTACAATTACAACAACACAAGTTAACAAATCAACTCTGGTCACTCCCAACTTCTGTTTCTGAACCCTACTCCTCTGTTATCCAAATCTTTCCATCTTCACCCTTTTTTTATTATTGACACTCCATCTGCAACCCCTCACCCTCCTCCTATCGCTACACAACTTCCTGTTTTCCGACTTCCTTCTCCATCCCATCGTTGTCGTCATCCGTCCCTCACCCCTGTAGTCAATAACTCCAATGAACTTGGCCCAGAAGAGGAGCTGGCCCTGGCTGCCAATGAGACCTCAGTCACTTTGCAAAACCTCAAGTACAGCCCACGCTACAAGTTTTATTTGAATGCGAGAACAAGCGTTGGAGCGGGCCCGGCCATTTCTCAGGAAGCTGTCGTCAAGCAGGATGAAGGTAAGTCATCAAAGGCAGACAAGTGCAAAACATGGAGCATGTGGTATTTAGGATGACTAGTAGCTAACATTTCTAAACTGTTCTTGGATGACCTTTACACGAGACATCAAAAAGCATTAAAAATAATCCCTATTTAAAAGAAACAGTTGATTATATATATATATATATATATATATATATAGATATATATATATATATCTATATATATATATATATATATAGATATATATATATCTATATATATATATATCTATCTATCTATCTATCTATCTATCTATCTATATATATATATATATATATATATATATATATATCGCTCAAACAGAAACCTGCAGGTACATCTCCTATGTAATTGTACTTATTTAAGATGAACATGTCTGGAAGTTTCGTAATCTGCAGTATGTTTAATCTGGAGCAGGGGAGCTAAAAAAAGAAGAAGCTGCTTGTAAGGAATGTGATAACACCCACAAACTTCAGACCTTTGTTTTGAACCGCGTTACCATGGAAACGGTGATCAATTTAGAGGGGAATTGTAAATTACTTGTAGGCTACACCCTGGAGCACAAACTAATTAGATTATAATTCATGGAATAAGCATTGTGCATTATTGAAAATATCGACTGAAACAAACACATTAGGAAAATGTTTCTAAAGGTCATCAATTATGTGAGATGAAAGACCATTTAGTCTCGGTCTGCTTTTGACACAAAGGCTTTTTTTAATTTCACAATCTCCTCCAGAAAACAGCTAAATTCAGAAAGTAATGTTTTCTAAATCAAGACTGAAAGAGTTTCCTACCATGATTTAATGGTAACTGCTTTACTATTGAAGCGTGTGTCCTCTGTTATGTGCACATTTAGTTTTAATATATATTTTTTTCATTGTGAAGGAGTCTTTGTTCTATTGCTTGGCTTTTTGTATGACAGAAAAGGTTACCTTGTTCAGGTTAAAGTCAACAGGCAAGACAGCAACAATTTGCAGAAAAATACTTTCTCCTGAAATGTGAAAATGTCTGACTTTCGTCCTTAAAAATCCTAACCAGCTCAGCTAGAAATGGCTTCAAACATCTCATTTACAGTTGTGATCAGAAGTTTACATCTGCTCACTCTGGCCAGGAGTTTTAAGTTTATTCTGGGCTTTTAATTAGTTATTTGACATTTGTCAAGGATTGCACAAAAATGGTCTATTATTTAAGAACTGCATGTTCCATTTAGCAAGAGTTACAATTTGTTTAAATTTTCTACTTTACACAGGATCAGAATTACACATGTAAGGTTAAATATATTCACACATTTACCTATATCTTTAAGTAAGGTGTGTTGAAGGTTGTCAGTGGCATGGGCCGTTAACCTCTGGTTTGTTAGGGTAAGATGGATTTGTTTGCAGTCATTTGACTAACTCAATATTTATTATTGCACATCACCATAGACTGAGAAGATGCCGATCAGGAAACAAGTACATCAAGTAAAATGGACACTTGCTTGACTAAAATTTGCAGCTGTCTAAATCGGCAAGCTAAATAACTTCTGCAGGAAAGTTTTATGGTCATATGGGAGTGTTTTGATTCTGTGACACAATATATATATATATATATATATATATATATATATATATATATATATATATATGTTTAGAAAATTTGTTACGCACACAGGTGGTTGACTACTAGGATTTAACTGGGTGACATTTACTTAATAGTCATGCATTTATCATGGATGTAAACATTTGATCACAGCTGTGCAAACAGTTTTAGATGATTGGCTTTTTTTTCACATACTGAAGATTGATATTGTATATTCATATAAAATAATTACCTCAATGACACAAGTGAATGAACCCTTATCGGCCTGTTGCCTCATCATGTCTTTGTTGGTTCAAAGAAAAGTATCAACATCTAAGTATTTTACTTTACTTTTAGGTGTTCACATTGCACTGTTGCTTCTACTTGTTTCCATGTTTCGCTCCTTAAATTCAGTTTCACATTTATCCGATAAACCTCATGTAGACACCCTTGAATTGAAGATATTTCTCTGATACAAAAGTGATGAAAGCAGAGGGATGAGTGGTGAGCTTATTGTAGCTCACCTATTATTTCTCTGTGTGTATTTTGTTTCTTCAACCTATAGCATCAAATGTTAGCAGATGTGCCTATCTAGGTGGAAAACCCACTGCATGCATGCTGCTTATCTCTGAGGACGTTCACCTTTTCTCTTCTCTGTCCTTTATCCACCTAAATGTTTGAGTTCAAAGCCACACAGACAAAGATGCTGTTTGACATGTGCCTTTTGAGTTTCACCTGATAAAACGGGATCAGACTTTATTAGAGTGGCATGCTGCTTTTCTTCTCCTTTGTTGTCAACAACTTTGACCCTCTTGTACTTTTTGCACGGCGGATGCTGGTTGTGCTTCCTGCTGCATGGCGAGGTTTTTCCTTGCATGCTAATGAACTCTCTGCTTTGTGGATAATGACTGTGTGTCTGCTGTGTCTCCCTGTTGTTGTTTCCTTTGCGTGCGTATGTCTGTGTTTGGGTGTGGGTCCATATTTTATCCTCTTGGTGTTGTTTGCAGGAGGCACCCAAACCTCTCATCCGGTTGCAGGGTTTCCTCCACGCCGTCCGATCCACAAGGGTACAGACTGTGCTGAGATCTTAGTAAACTACATGTTGGATTAGATGATTATGAGTTTGATTGTGAACTCTGTTCGTCATGGTTTATTGCCCCATCCAGTGCTGTTGCGCACTTCTGTATGGGTCAAGGCATGCATGTCAGAGAATTACAAGTGCTGCTTCAAAAATGAGAATACCATCAACAAGTTAAATCTAGTTGAGCCATTTATTCCCAGTGAAACTCATGTGGAATCAGACATTTACTTGCTATGTGCAGAGTGAAACATATTCCACACATGTTTTTGGAGACTAAGATCAGGGATTAATGATTGCCACTTTACACATTGACATTGTTGTCCTTAATTTAACGCACTGCTTAGGGTCATCAAAAATGTGTAATTCCAGCTGGTGTCTAATGTTTAACTTCCCAGGTAATGCGTTCCGATGCTGCCGAAATAATTGTTCATGATATTATCTCCTCATGATGTCAAACATGTCGTTAAGTGAACAACTCCCTTCTGCAGTAAAATGCTCTACAGTAAAGCTGCCACTCCAGTTTGGATGATGATGATGATGATCAAGCTTCTTCCTAATTCCTCAAAGTGCGACGATTATTGTTTTGTCTGACACTTCAGTTTTAGTTGAATCACTTTGGGACATTTCTCCAACAAGGATTGAAGCGTTAACAGTCTCCTACTTGATTGTGCGCATGACATTTCTGTATTGATAACCCTTTTTTATTTGTCCTGTGCTCTGATTTTCTAAGAATAAACATTTTTCATTAGCTCTAAGTTTCCAGAAATAAACACTGGAAATGGATCAGTCTGTTTAGTAAATCTACGCAACACATCAGTTTCGTTTTTTAACTCCATTGTGGAAAAAGACTTGTTGATGACGTTCTAATTTATTTAGATGCACTTGCATAATCAGGACAAAGCAATTGATTGCCATTTGTTGCATTGCCCCACAGGCCAGCCTTGATGTTTGTCTCTTCTCTTGTGTGCGCAGCCCGGCCCGTGAGTCTTTTTGCGAATGTTAGCTCTTCGGTTGAAGAAGATGGGGTCCTGATCAGTTGGGAGTACTGGGGCCCGGAGAAAAATGTTTATGTAGAGTACATTGCAGAAAACAGTAAGGAAAATCATCACCTCATTGATATTTCTCTCAGCTTCAGGCATGGGTGGCAAGAGACTCCTACTTCATTACTGGCTCCAGCAGGTGATTAAAAATATCGGCAGTCATGTTAACGCTGCCAGGGAAGACCCTGATTTGATAAATGAAGTTTCCCGTGATTGGATTCTGAATTGTTCAATGCTGGAATTGGCTGGAGTTTTCATTTCCAGTCATAGCGCTGACAGGATGTATGAGTAAAATCTGACAAAAAGCAGCACTTCCTGTCTTCTTTATACCCACAGAGGTTGACTAAAGTGCCTTCAATTGCTTATTTCTACCTGCGATGAGGTTAAAAGCTCTGTGGTATGACTCTCTCACACCTATTGTTTCAATCATTCAGTTAGGAAATGTCATAGTAATAATATCCATCTAATTCGAAAAAAACTCAGTTCAGTGATCATCAGTCATGACACATTTCACGTTTAGCTCATTCCCACTTTTGCTTGTTTGGTGGCCCTGACAGCTCACACGCAGGTAAACAGAGAAAACACTGCAACACTCCAGTGGACAAGTCAGAGTTAGATTTCTATCTCGGCGACAGCATAGCTGTGAAATCACTGCTCAGAGTGACATAGAAATAGGTCTTTTATTTCTATATCTGAAGGTCTGAACATCAAGTGTTTTCTCTAGTGGCTGTTTTTATGTGTCAGATCATAGGATTAGATTTTTTTTGTGGCTTGGAGTGCAGAATAGCCTTAAAAAAACAGTAATAACAAAATACCTTTTGAGGCTAGAAGTACTTTTGTAACCTTCAAAAGAGCGTGAATGCCTCTTGAACATTTTAAAAAAATATTTTGTTGTAATATAATACCTGTGGAGTGAAAGGAAGTTTTGCACATTTTTCTAAAACTATAAATATGAAAAGTATGGCCTCCATTTTTATTCAGCTCCCTGAATAATTGCTTTTTAAAACAACCTTTGGCTGTAAGTCATTTGTGGTACGTCTACCACCTTCGTAAAGTGCATGGGCAATATTTGCACATTAACAGTATAGTTAATTGTCAGTGAGATTATATGCAGATTGTATGCAGATTTTTACAGCTTGCTGTGATTTTAATTGAATTCATGCCTGAACTGACTGGGTTGTTGCCTTACCGTAGCGCAAATCACCACGCTATTCTCAGCCGTCTCCAGAAGGTTTTCTCCCAGACTTTTCCTGTGTTTATCATCAAACAAACACAACATGATGCGGTCACCCCGATGTTTAGGGCGATGTGCACCTTTTTCGGCCACACAAGGTGTTTAACATGTCGGCCAAAGATTAGGGTGAATTTTAGTGTCATCTGGCCAGAGCACCTTCTTCCACATGTTTATTTTACCCCTGATGTGGCTTTTGTGTGAGTATTTCTAATTGCCACTGTGTACAGCTGTGAAAACAAACAAACAAAAAAAAGGCATATTGTGACAGTTTGGTTTGATTCTGCAGTGTGTTGTCCTGAAGGGATTTGGGCAGTGTTGACCTAATTTTGGAGCAGAAATCATGGGTATTCTGACAATTTATCATAAATGAAAGCACATGAAAACCAGAATAATATGTTTGAATATTTTCTATGTGGCAGACATCTTTGTTGTTTATGTCTCCCTAGATTATTGTGTTTTTCTAATTAAAATATGTTCTGAGCAACAAGCAGCTGTTCTGAACCAAGCGGGTTTCCTCTTAGTTATTTTTAGGCAGCACTAATTGTCAACAGTTGTTGTTTTTTTTTCTTCCAGTATGTATGGGCTTGTTGAAGTGCATTGAGCTATCAGGGTCACCACAATAATTTATTCAAAGCCTAAGTTGATTTTTTTTTTCTTCCTACTCCTGGAATATTTAAAATTGCCTCCAGAGTAATGCCGTACAAGTAGTTCCCATCGTTTCACCATCTCCATGGACAATTGAAAGCTCTGTTCGCTCCCTCAAACATACCTCTCTCCGTCGACGTCCCTCCTGCAGGTGAAGGCGAAGAGGAGTGGCAAAAAGAGCTTGTGAACGGCTCTCAGAACGTTAAGCTGAAAGGTCTAAAGGTGGGCCTCTCCTATAGGGTGCGTGTGGTGGCTAAAGGTCACCACGAGCAGCTGCTCCACTCCGAGGAGCTGTTTGTCACGGTACCAGGTGAGGCGCGTCCTGGGGTGTAGCCTCCGTCTCGAGTTTGTACCATTGCGAAGTTGAGTTGGGTTTTAGCTGAAATGTTGCTCTTAGGGGTGTAACGAGATCTTGTGGTATTAAAAACACCACAATCCTTCTCATAGAGTTGGAGTCTTTTTCCGCAAAGTGCAATGTAGCTGTCAGTGCTTTCCCTGGTGAAGGAAATATAAGCTGTTTTATCATACAGGAAGGTGGCTGATTTAAACTTGACTACAATTAAGCCCAAATTGCTCCTGGCAGATTTAGATTCAAGTGATCTTGTAATTGTACCTCCATGTTCTTTATGACTAGAAGTAATATTAATGTTGAGCCAACCAGAGTCCTGACTTGACTTTGATAGAGAATCTGTGGAGGCAGTTAAAGATTAGGGTGATGGTAGAGAGGCCGTCCAACCTCACAGACAAAGTAAATCCTCAAAATCAAAGTGAAAACATGCAAAAGTCTTTCAACGATCACAAGACGGATTTGATGCCAGAATTAACCTATTCATTATTCGGAAGGGTTCACATTTTGTTAACCTTCCTACAGTGGCTTGCTATGTCTACTTACTTTTTATCAGAAAGAAACATCTTGGTTGAGTGAGAGGGATTTTAAATCTAAATCTGCCTGACTTGTGAATAATTTTTGGGCTTAGCTGTTGGTTTGAGATTCAGAAGAACAGAAGTGCTTGCTTTGCTTTGCTGAAGGAGTTAACTAATAAAGACCTCTCTGGCTGCCATAAAACTATTTGTAAAATAAAAAAAAAGCCTCACTACATTTAAATTGTTTGTATCTGTCATTCTTTTTCTGTGGCTGGTAGGATAAAATAAACAGTGATAGGACTGACAGAGTAACTATGAACTATATTTAACATGATTCGAAATCTGAGTTTGGCTAACAATTAGCTGCTAGCAACGCAGCTAATTGCAAATCTCAGTACCTATTTCAGGTTTTTGATGTTTTCAAAACCTGAATAAATTTTAGCTGACTTCATAATAAACTCAACAGAGATCTTTTGTGGTATGTGAAACTTTAGCTTGATTTGTAAAAGCAAAACATGCAGATTCTTAGGTTTACCAGAAGTTTTGACTAAAATCTCTTCTTCTTCTTCTGCTTCTCATTGTGAATCTCCTGAGCTGGATGTATCGTTACACCCCTAGTTGCTGCAGTGTAACAAACATGCAGAGATATAATGTTTAACAGTTTGCATGACCTTTGGGTTTTAAAGTTTTGCACCTTGTATATTAATCTCATTCTGTAGATATGTAGATAACAAAAAAGAAAACAGACAATATTCTAATATAGAGTATTTTGAGTATAGCATTATAATTTCCAACCTAGACTAGAAAAAAAACTTGTGTGACGGTCGGTGATTGTAGCCGTGTGTGTTTGTGTGTGTGAATGTCACTCAATGTGAAATTATTTTTGCAACACCTCTAACGCAGTTCATCTTATTCTTAAATTAATACAGAAGATTTCCTGCTCATCTAACACAATTTGTAAAAAAAAAAGTGCCATCACGGTTCACTCATGAACTGAAATTACTAACTGATGGCTAAAGCAGCTGCCAAAACAACGTACGGCCATTTCAGCACATCATCGGAGGGAGATTTTTCCTCATCACTGAAAAGACTTTAGAAATGTTGCATTTACAATTATTGCGTTATCTCTCCATCTCTGGCCAGCTGTGACGAGCAGACAGGTAGACATCGCCACTCAGGGATGGTTCATCGGCCTCATGTGCGCCATCGCCCTGCTCATCCTGATCCTCCTCATTATCTGCTTCATTCAGAGGAACAAAGGAGGAAAATACCCCGGTGAGTCACTGCACAAACAAACCCAGTGCACAGTGTTTTCAGCTAACTTTGGAAGCTGTCAGAAAAAACTTTTTTTTTTTTTTTTTTATTATGGAGATTTTTGCTCTCAAAATGTGGGATATTCCTACTTGCTGTGTGAATGTTGGGTACTGTATAATGTTACCGATTCCTTTTCTGTTGGGAAATGATTTCATATTGGCACTTTTTTTCTAAATTTCACAGCAAAGCATTCACCTAAAGAACATGACACAAGTACAGACGTGTTGCTGCAAACATTGAGAAAGCTGACATTTCTCTGTTTGTGTCCCCAGTCAAAGAAAAGGAGGACGCGCACACAGACCCGGAGTTCCAGCCAATGAAAGATGATGACTGTACTTTTGTGGAATACAGGTGAGAGAAAGCGCTCTTGCTGCTGCTGGACCCCTCGCGCCCACCCCAAAGTCCATTTTTACCCATCAGCTCCCCTCGCCTCGTGCCCACTTCTGGCCCACTTCCTTCCTCTTCCCAGCCCTTGCAGCTGACAATAACCCATTCAAACCCGCCGATATCAGTCACAGCATCAAGAGGAAGGCAACCGGTTTGAGCTTCTGCCAAGATTCTTAACGGGTCGGGGATGTCTTGGAGGCGTCTCGTGTCGGACTGGTGTGTCTGCTGGACATCACGTTGTGGTGCCATGTAGGGATCAGGAGTCTTCAGGTTTAATTGATTTCAAATTTTTATTATGCCAGAAGGTTTAAAAATGACTGTTACAAGAGATGAATGGTACAAGCAAACATTAACTCTCATCCCAACTAATAAGCTAATCACAAGCATTTTGCCGACAGTAAATATAGTGATAACACTTTGCCTAACCTCCTGGATGTTCTCCAGCTATGTTTGTTAGCCTCCTCCATCTGGGCTGCATCTCCAATAGCATGCTGAAAAAAAAAGAAAGACAAAAAAAGAAGCACTTTAAATCTGTACATGTAACGTTTTTGAATATTGTTTTTTAAAAGTCAATTTATAAGATAGTCTTGATTTTATATTTTGTATTCTATTCCTTTTTGTATGTAGATATAAATATGTTCGATGGATTTTATGCATGGGTATTCAACATTCTGCTCCAGGGAATAACGTGTTGAATGGATTTATCGATTATATATAGATATAGTATATTGTATAAATGCATATGGATCTGATGTGGCATTTAAAGCATGTCTGAAGACTGGATAGGCTGTTTAATTGTGCTACTGACAGATTTTTAAATTGTATTACATTTTAGGCCTAAAGTTGTTGGTTCTCCATCTCTTATTTATTAAATCCATAAAAAGATCAAAATCAGCAGTACTGGAGGCAGTATTATTTCTTGCTTTTTTTTTTTTTGTTTTGTTTTTTTGCTATTTTGATGACAAAGTTACGTCAGTCTCTGAAACTACACACAATATATCAGATTACCTTTACAACAACTGCTTGTGGGATTTATAATGTCCAGTAGAGATTGTCGGAAAGCCTCTAGCTTTTGTGAGTTCATGTGGCAAAAACTTGCATCTCAATATCTCCAGTATGAAGAGGTAAATCAGGTGTAATGCTGTGTAAGAGCAGTATTTTGGGGACATAACAACCGGGCACACTAGTCAGCTATTTAAAAGCAATGGGGAGTCCTGACTGCGTGTGACAACACTGGAACTGAAAAAAAAAATTGTAAGTGTCTGTATTAAACATACAAACAGTTGCTTCATGGAAATTTTAACATTATTGACCTTCTTTACTAAAAGTAAAACATGTCTGAAAGTTATTTATGTTTTATGCTTTCAAGATGTTTAGGTTTTATGAAATAGAAATATAATCAAATATAACACCCAAGCTCTGTAATTTGTAGTGCCACCAGTATACGATGGTTTCGAACTTTTTATTGCTAAAGAAAAATGTCAGTAGTCCATTGTATCAATAGAGAAAGAGGAACACAACGATGGACGCAAACTAGAAGAGAGATTTATTAGACAAACCACGTTGCAAAGTGTACGAGTAACAGTGCCTTTGTTAGAGAACCTTTTCCTTTCATCCTGTTTCGCTTTATTCAGCGGGAAACCTTGCAGTATGTCAATAAAAGGCCTAACCTAACTCACCCGAGCCGTTTTTGTTTGTAGAACAACACATTTCTGTTTAAGACATAATTTTGCTCCTCACTAATGTGAAAGTAGTAAACTCTCCTAAGTGTGTGTGCGTGTGTGTTGAGTAGTGAACCAGTGTGTAGGAACGTCTGTCTGTGTGGGATTTCAGTGAGATGTCCTGATTTGATCCCTGTGGGTCTCAGTGAAGGTAAGGGTGGCGATGGTGTCGGTGGGGGTTGTGTGAGCTCTGTGGAAGTCACTGTGGAGAAAAGCGCCTGCTGTCATCAATTTTAATATTCACTCATAAAGCCTTGATCATGCTCCGCGTGGCAAGTTTTCTCCAACAATATGGCCTCTGACACTCTGTAAATGTTTTACGCTTACAGATTTATGATATGCTGTGCTAAAGTTGAAGAACGCCGCGGCATTATGATGGCTTTATGTACGCATCTCATTGACGTTCGGCTCATTTTAACCACGAAATGTTTCTGGCGATCTGATTTCCAGAGAAAGCTTTCTTTGCAGACGTTTCGTATGTTGTGCCCGGGGTTGGGGTTACTCTCATGCTCGCTTTGCAGGATGTGCATCTGGAGTCTTTGCTTTTCAAGTTTTCTTCACTTCATCGTGCCAGAGGTTCTTGTTTTTCATCACAGCCTCTTGTCTTGGGATGGGGAATGCTCTTTTTTTTGTCCCTCAGCACATTCACCGCCTCACGTTTGGTTTCGAGGGGAATTTAGATAAGAGTGTGTCGGCTCGAGCTTTATTCCCTGTTGCCTGATAGAAACCAATCAATCATAGCTTCTGTTTTTATTACATTTTTTTTTAGACGTGGAGCAAATCAAAACTAAATCCAAATTGCTGCTTATTTTGAAAACTGTTTTGGCTTTCCACTCCGCAGCTGTGAGTCCCGATTGGCCGCTTCGTGCTCCATCTAAAAAAAAAGTGATCACTAATCTTCTTGCATCTGCCACCTCATCTCACCTGTAACATTTGCATGTTATTTTCTCCTTCAGTGACAATGAGGACCATAAACTGGTAAAAGAGAGCCGCACGCCGTCTAACGGGACGGTTAAGAGAGACGACAGTGACGACAGCTTAGTTGACTACGGGGAAGGAGGAGACGGACAGTTCAACGAGGACGGCTCCTTTATTGGCCAGTATAGTGGAAAGAGTTCCAGCAGGGACAATGCTGAGGGCCCTGAGAGCTCAGGGGCCCCGTCCCCGATTAACGCCATGAACTCCTTGAACTCTTTTGTGTAGCGGTGTGGTGTGCTCGCTGCATCCCGACAATGGCAGAATCTCCATTTAGCATGGGGATTTGGGTTTGGGGTTTTGAGGGGGTCTCAAGACGCTGCATGGCTTCATAATCACACACCTCACAGACATCTGAGGCACAAGAAACATAGAAAGACTGATTTTATTTTATTTTTTTTTCCACTTGGAAATCTTCCTGACAAAGTTGGGCTTAGTAGCTGAATTGTATGATACTGATTTGACAATACATGCTTTTACTTTAAGACATATATTATTAATACTTTGACATTAACTCATATTGCATCTTTCAATAGGCCTCACATGAGCAATGCAGTGCTTTTCCAGAATACATATATTATGTTGGTTTTGACATTTTTTTTTCACTGAAGCAGTGTTAAATGTCAACAGTAAGCAGCTAACATGCATATTTCCAACCGAGGACAGGAAGTTGCTGTGACGTAGTGCACTCATATAATGCATGTGCTGCAATAATTCAGTTTCCAAATGCATTTGCAATCCCACTGGCAGGACATGCACACCTGCTAGAACTATACAGAGGGTGCAGTTCCTTGCAAAAGTATTCATATCCCCCAGTTGTTTTTACATTTTGTCACATTACAATGTCAAACAAATGCACAAACTGGTATGTGTGTGTATAGTGGATAGGGACACGTTCATGATTTTCTCACTTTTTTTTTTGCAAAGAAGAATCTGAAAAGTGTGACTTGCATTTTTGAGTCTGTGCTTTTCTTGGGTCATCTTTGGATTATCCGCAAGTATTTTGGGGCATGTCTGTATTAGAGGAAACTCAGATTAAATTAAATTGAGAGCATTTGTAAACAGCTATTCTCTAGGTCTGGATATAGTTCTTTATTTGGATCCGTCTTCCATCAGCTTCACTGTTCCCACAGTATGATACTGCCAATACCTTACCAGTACCAGAGCTATGGATCACTGGGACTCCTCAACAGATGCTATGTTCCTCTTGGCTCATTTTCTGATCAGCAGCTGTCTTGCCTACATTGTAGGTAGACCGCAATGAGAAGATGGAAGTATGAAGGTGTGCTATATTCTTTTTTTTTTTCCGAGTGATGTATTGAACAGTTCTCCAGAAAATGTTCAAAGCTTTGGATATTGTTTTCTGATCTAACCCTACATCTCCATGCCTTTATCCCAGGCCTTTCTGCTCTGTTCCTTGTATTTTATGATCCTGTTTGTTCATTAATGTTCTCTAGAAAACATGCAAACAGATAGATTTGTACAGAAATTAAATCTTACTGAGATTTGGACGCCACAGCCTTTTCTGTCAACTTCTCAATTACGCACAGCTGCATGTTGATGTATCACATGAAATCTCAATTAAATATACTCAGCTCTGTGATTGTAAGATGAGAAAATGTGAAGCAGCTCAATGGGGGTGAATACTTTTTCCAAGTTGCATGCTGACAGGTCCTCCTTTGTCACCTCTTTAATCTGCCCCTGCAAATGTAAAAATTGAAATGCAGCTTTGGATGTGTCATACCATCTTCATATTATTTCCCCCCCCCTGCATGTGACCTCCTGTTATTTTTTTAGCTCAATCTGAAGATCAGAAGTGAATGCTGAAGGTCCAGCAGCTTGGAGGGGCTCCTTCAGCAGGTAGTGCCTTTCTAAAGCAGTGACTCAGTTCTGAAGACTCTCATTAATTACCAGTGTGGTTTAATTACCACACTGAAGACAATAACGGGATTTGTAAGAGTCACGTCCAAGGAAAAAATACGACGCGTCATAAATTCACTCCTAATGATACTTTGACATGCAGGACCGGCTTTGTTTCTTTATTTAGATCAGATCGAAACATTGTTAAAGCTTCTTGTCGTGCACAGAGATGCTATTGATTGTATTTCTTCAATGTTTAAATGTATATGGATCTGTGTGTGTGTGTGTGTGTGTGTGTGTGTGTGTGTGTGTGCGTGTGCGTGTGTGTGAGTGTTTGTGGATGCCTGACATTCAGTTTTATTGAGGCAAGCGTTGTTCAAATGTACTAACTACACTTGAGGGCCTTTGGATGGAATCAAGATTTTCTTTTTCTTAACTTGCATCAAGTTTTATTTTTAAAGCATTTAGTTGATGAGTATTTGGCGACTGTGTAAATACATATGAATTGATTGTACAGGGACAAGCAGAATATGAGTGGCAATATTGTGCATGATGTGGTTTTATTTGTTCATTTGACTATAATAAATATAGACAACTATAGACTTGTAGAGAATATATATATACAGCCTCAAATGTTTCATTTTTATTATTATTATTATTATTATTATTATTGTTGTTGTTTCTGTGCAACTTGTAAATTGTAATTAACTAACGGGACTGAAATTTTCTTATGAATAATGTGTGTTTTTTGTTCTGATACTCATGGCATCATAATGCACAGGCTGATATTCTGATTTAAACTGGTTGTAATGGTTTCTGTTGTACTCCTGTAGGAATTGATTCACTTTGTTTTCGAGTGTCTCAGATGTTTTGTATTTTAGAGCCAGATTTGTACTAACAAATGATTTCATTTCAGCTATTTAAGTTTTTATTTTCTTCATTGCTGGTTTGACTTTCAGTCTATGGGAAATACGATGCATAAATAAATCACCTGCTTTAAATTTTCCGACTGATACTTCCTTGAGTGAAGTGAACAACTTTAATCGGTCTAGAGAAACATATTGTATCCATAAATAATCCGTTCTGTAAAACATGGCTTTGCTCTGTTCATTACTACCACAGACACTGCTATGGATGAAGAAAGTATATAATAATCACACAACTCTTCAGCCTGGCAAACTTATTTTAGAACCATAATGTGTTTTTGTTCATAAGAACCCAGAAATCTTGCCAAATACCATTAGTCACTACTGCTACAGTAGTTGAGCTTTAAAAATATTATACAGCCAAGAAACACATTTTTCAAAACCCTTCCACGACAGCATAAAAACCTACCTGTCTCTGAAATAGCTTCAAACCGTTTTTAGGATTGTTCTTTTTATATGCTTTTGATCATTGATTCAGTTGAATCGTAGATTAAAAAAAAGATGGAGATTTTTGGCAACATATTTTACAGTAATCTTTGCCAACAAGTGATATTTGTACTTCACTTTTTTTAATATTTGTTAAGAGCTAATCAGGTTTTCCTGATCAAATGGTCTCAAAAAAGTACAAATTTTAAATATTTCCACATATCTTTACAAAATTACAACTTTTAAAGCTGCAGTATGTATGGTAACTTTCATAAAAACTTTTTTTAAATTTTTTTTGCATATTTGTTAAAATTGCCACCATGTCGTGACAGTGTAACATGACACAGATGGTCTGTGAAAAGACTGACCTCCTCCACCTCCTCCCAGTGCTGCTACTCACCGCTCCCGGTCAACAGCAACCAATCAGAGCCAGGACGTCACTGAAGACCAAGAACAACCCGTAAGAGCTGGTGTTTGCTCTGAGTCAGTCACCGAGCGGCGTAAGCTTCACTAACTGAGGAAAAAATGTTCCCTCGTTGCCTAATTAATGTCACCAACTAACAGGTAACATGATGAAGAGATGATGTATTTTTCACTTCCCCTGTCAGTGGTCGTGATGTTATGTCTGATGGGTGTATATGGTACTTCAGGGCTCCTCTTTCCTCTGCTTTCTCTGATCCATGTTGAGTGTAGTACACGCACTGATCGCAAACTACACGGTAGCAATGTTTGTGTACTCTTCACACAGGCTGATAAAACACTTGTAGACAAACGAGACACCAATTAAGTTTCACCACTTAGTCGGACGCTGGGCTGTAATGCAGGGATCGAGGCGCCGCCAACGAGTCTGCCCGTCCTGTTCCTGAAGACTTTCATTAAATAAACATCGTATCGTCTCCCTCCCCCCACATTTCGATTCGTCTACTCTGTTGAATCCCAAAGAGACACAGGTTAGCTCTTGAACTACGTTTTAAACCGGACCACTTTTCAGGAGAAAAGGCGACTTATTTAAAGGAACAGCCGAGGAGACGATATTTTTCTTCATGTCTGCACGCGAAAGAAATAATTTTGTCATCCAATGCAGCAAAGCTAAATAAATCATCTGCTTTTTGTCCACATGAGCATCGATAAGTTTTGCCCCCTCACACGAATAATTGGAACGCCTTCCGACATAAAGCATTTAAGTCTAGATGCTTCAGACGGACCAACATGAGCATAGCACATCTTCTCCAGATGAAAGAACTTGGAGCATTTGTAAATATGGATGACTGCATCTGCCTCAGTCTGAGACGTCCCTGTGAAGACTTTATGGAACATGGCAGTCGGGGCTCCATCTTTGTGGCACTTCGACCTCCATTACAGTCACGTTGCCTCAGCGATGCGGGGAGAACGGGCCGCCATCTGTTGCATTGTCACACGGCGATGGTGTCAGGAAGCTAAGAAGTGTGTCGCATTAAATACCCCCTGGCAGCGGGGCAACGTCTGCTGGGACGTTTACTGATGTCAAGGACGGACGGAAATCACATTTTCGCTTACAATTCCAAAAGTATTCATGCCACATATTTGCAGCACAACCCCAAACTTCATTTCATTTCATTGGGGGTTTATTGTGCTAATTGAGGATCTCTGACAAGGGATGTTCGCAGTAGTTCTCTCCACTCAGTCTAAGTGAGCTTCAGCTATTTTGCAAAGAAGAACGAGCGACCTGTAAAAAGTTGCATCAAACAAAATGCAACTAGATAAAGTACAATCCAAGTTTGATGATGAGACATGACTGAATGCAAGAAATAGTAAAACAAAAACCGCAGAGTCAACCTATTTGCGAGGAACTGTGAACAATTAACCCATATAATGATCTCCGAAAATCCTTCAGCTTATGCAACAGTATATCTTATTGAACTGAGTGCATCTCTTGACTTTACTGCCATCTAGTGAAACAGGACAGCTGGACCGATCAACAGGCTTTTGAAGTCTAGATGCTGCTTGATGCAAAAAAAAAAAAAAAAGTAGATCAAACAGGTTATTGATTATATTATAACTGAATAATTCCATAATAAACATCACCATGCGGATTTTAGTCGGTGCATGCTCTAAAATATCCACTATATGCACAGTGTTTGTATAGCAAGTGGGGTGAGTTTGTTGGCATTTGGGTTTCTCTCCCTGCAGGTCACTCTCAGTTCTCGGTCGCATTGGCCGTCCCCTCGCTCTCGGGATTTGCTGTTTATTTCCAAAGCAGCAAAATACCATTTATCTGTCAGTTGTTGATCATTGCCACCCAACAAGCAGCTGCCCCATTACCCTTCTGAACTCTACCCCACCCCCTGCTTCTCCCCTTGCCGACCCCCACCAGCCACCTCCTCGAATCCTCTCTCACTACGTCGGTGAATTCATCCTGCACCGACCGAACGTCTGCCACAGCATCCATTAACTGCTCCCGACTCCTCCGCGTCCTGCTCTTTGAGTTACTGCCGGGGTGGAAAGGCCCGCTCTGAATTGATCCGCAGCTGCTTTTAAGCGTGCTTATGCAACGGAGGAAGAAGATCATTACGTGCGCGTGTTGTGACTTTCATCCAAAAACATTGGAGGGGAAAAATACAAAATAAAATTTAAAATTCTGACAAACTGTGAGTTAAAGATGCAAAAACAGGAGAATCTTTATGATTAATTTGGAGTGTGAATGCGAGCTGAGCTGCAGGGAGTTTATACTTGAATGCACCCAGACAAGCCCTTGTGTCTTTCTCTCTTTTTTTTTATGTAAATTTGACCTATTCTTGTGCTATGGAAGCTTGGGAGGATAATTGTTTATGATTACTCAGTGACTTTTCCATATGGCGAGCGAATGGTTTGCACACAGAAACCAGTTTACGATGACATACGATGCCACAAACGTACGTGGTTTTACTTTGATTTGAACACTTCCGTGGCCAAATAAAATGTCTCCAAACCCTTGACCTTTACAGTTTAAATCAGTGGAGTTCAGACTTTCTTCTATGTGGCATATTAGGCTCAAGATTTAATTATTTATTTATTCTTCCTAAATTAAAAAGGCTCTTCTGGATATCATTTTCATCTGCTCCACTTGCTGTATTTATCCAATAACTATATGAAAGGTCGCTGGATATGTGTTGTCATTTTAAACGTGAAGTCAGAATGAAATCAATAAATAAAGAAAAAACACAAAAACTTTGTGTTTTTTCTTAAAACTGCACACTTTAAGAAGATTTTAACGACAGTGGAAATCTGGTGTGGGTATGCACTCGTATTGTGGTTGGGGCCCACAAAATCAGTATCGGACCCAGAGCCTCAGTTTAAAAAGTTCTAGTCGAAACTGAAAGGCTTAAGCTACTTTTTACCTAAGCCAAGAATTGGGAGTTATCAAGTACCAATTTAGAGGTATCAAGACAGCTAAACTAAAACAGGTTTAACAAATACCAAGAACTTTGAAATTACTTGCAGGAAGGAAAGTTAAACACAAAAAGATGCAATCTGAAACAGAACGCAAACAATCAAAGGGTGTTCACTTCAGTCTCAATATTAGATGTTTTTTTCGCACAAGAATGTTGGACACATTCACAGAAGTGGTTTGTGATCCAGAACAAGAACGGAGAATCAGGTGAGTGGCATAAATAAGATGGGGAAACACAGGTGGGTTCAGTGGGCTGGATTGCTGGAGCAAAGTGCTGAGGAACTGGAACCAAAAGAAGAAACTGTCAGGATCCCGGGTTGTCAGGTTGTTTTGTTTGATTTAATTGCAGTTTCGTTAATATTTGATGTTAGTTTCACTTTAGTTCTTCTCAGTGTTTCAAGTTACGTTTATTTATTGGTTGTAGTTATTCTTAGTTACTCTCCCTCGCCTCCCTGTGCCTCTTTATCTATCTATCTATCTATCTATCTATCTATCTATCTATCTATCTATCTATCTATCTATCTATCTATCTATCTATCTATCTATCTATCTATCTATCTATCTATCTATCTCCTCAGTCTGCTCCCTCTACTCACACCTGCAACCTGTAAGCTCATCAGCCTAGGTCTTTTGTTTCAGCAATCAGTACTTAAGCTCCTCTCTTTCAGTCACTCCTTGCTGGTTCCTCCTTCTTCCTCCCTGTTTCTCCTCATGTCTCTGTGTTCCCTTGTCCTTTGTGGATTTTGTAAGTTTTTGTTCTTCAACTCTAATGATGACCTAACAACAAATCAGGACAGAAACAGCCCTGACAATAATCAATAAAAATGTACATAAGTACTCAAAGAGCGTAACACTAAGAAATGTAACACAAGGGAACATAGCAAAAGAAAGGAACAGCAAACTTGAATAGCACCAATGGAACTAATGAAAAGAAAACCAAGACATCAACACTGAATGGAGATTACTGTTGGGGGATAATGTATTTCTTTTATAGGGAGTGTATGGTTTTTCTTACTAGTGTTTCCATTAACCCAAGTCCCCTACGTCTCCTCAGGAGGTCAATATGCTCATATGAGGGCTTCCTGCATTCGTGATGCAAACCTCCCTCCCACTGCTATATACTTTGAGTTGATGGGTGGGGGTTTATACCTTTTTGCATGAGGCCCATGAAGATTATTGGGGCTAAATCACATTTACTCTCCCTCCCTCCTTCACGCCCGTGCCTCCATGTCCCTCCTCCTCCTTTGCTGCCAGACAGATACATGACAGCCACCTATTCTTTCCCTCAAACAGCAGGGTGTTTGCTGTTCCTCTTATCCACCCCAGAGACCGACCTTGTAACAATGTTTTTTTTCATTTTTTTTTCTAACCAGCAGGATCCATCTCTATTTGCTCTGCCTAGAAGGAAGGGGAACAAAAGTGTTGTATCTGGGTTATTTGAGATGCATTCAACTCTCAGATAAACATAATATCCTTTTGGGCTGCACGTTGCACCGCTCGTTTTACGATTCCACGGATTTGCTTGGTCTTACTGATGTACTTTGACTCGTTTCTTTTTGTTTTGTTTTTTTCTCACGAGCCCCTCGGGGCTTCTTTTCTTTTCTTTTCTTTTTTTTTTCTTCTTCTTTTGCGATAACAGTTCCTATCTCAGAGGACAAAAACAAAAGTCAGAATAATACCTTCAAAGAAACAAAGCTGTCACTCCCGCCTTGAAACAAGGCTGTAGCCCGAACGTGAAGTCAGCTTTGGAGCACATTAAGAAGAACTTTTGCAACACCCTTCCAACACAAACCACACCAAAATTCATCATATGTGGTTAAGTCCTTCAATTAATTCCACTTCGGCTCCGTCTCGAAGACTCTTGAATTATTTATGGGGTCCGGGCGTCTGCCGGAGCAGATTATGATTTGGCTGTTTGGTGTTTACATCCAAGATTTGAATCTAATCCCAGGGGATTGAGCTGGTTCTATGTTTGGTCTGATGCACACACCAAGGCGTTGTAATTAGTAAGAGGTGCCCTTTTGATATCCGTCGCATGAAAAGCAGAGCCTCGGCTAATAACGCAGACTTATTTCTCATCGGCGGCCGGTGACAGGCAGGCAGACAAGCGGATCAATTTATTTGTCTGGGGTTGAAAGTAACTGGAAACCTTAAACCGTGTTGCTGATGCACCAACTCAGAGGGGGCGAGGGGCAATTTAGATTGAGACATCTCTATGTATACAGCTGTAAATATTCATACCCAACATTTTCACAAATTGCCAGAATGCAGGCACAGATGTCAATCTGCTTTATTTGGATTTGATAGGCCAACACAAAAAGTTCATATGTGTGAGGTGACAGAAAAATTAGAGATATGTTTTTTTTTTTTTTTTTTTTTACATTTATTGCAAGTAAAAACCTAAAACTTTTGTAGGGATTACATCGAATATGCAAAAAACAACAACAAACAAGATTCTCTTAGTCAAATCCCACCAAAATCTAATCTACCCTTTTGTTATGCAGAAACAAGTGCGTCACAGAAAATAATCCTGCGCTGTGGTTTTAGGGTTTATGACACCATTATTAAAGATGCTGCACGGAAAACAAAGTGTAGATCCTCACGCTGCAGCTTTTGCTTCCATATCACTTCCTTCAGTAAGGCTGAGCAGCTTTTACTCTCATAGCCAGGCAGAAAGTGATATGTTATGTCTCCCCAAAACCTCAAGCCCACAGAATCTGATTATACTAAAATATTTATCTATAGTATATAGCTGGGAAGGGTAGAGTTATTTTTGGAAATTGTTGCTGACAGGTCTAACGTTTGTCTAATTGAGGAAGAGAAAACAGGAGCATTATCCTTTCGGTTCAGCAAATGCTAAACAAATAAACTGCATTCAGACGAGTTTGGTTAAGTTACAACCACAAACTCTTATATTTTATTGGGATTTTATTCAATAGACCAAATATAAAGTAAAACAAATATGGAAGCAAAAGTTTTATGGTCTCATTTTACATATATATATATATATATATATATATATATATATATATATATATATATATATATATATATATACACACACATACAAATAAAGACGTGGAAAAGTGTGACGTGCCCCATTTATTCTGATACCCCAAATAAACTCCAATCAGCTGTAGGGGAATAAGTGGAGTTTTAGTCAGGAAAGAGGCAAATTTGAACTTTTTCACCAGCAACAGTGACAGTGAAAAATCAAAGTGAACACATCATTCACACAAAAGAACATCAGGACAGCAGCATCCTGCTGGTCTTAGTTAGTTGGTTAGGAAAGCTGATTAAGAAAAAAAGGTGGTTAAACGAAATCTGCTGATAGGACACAGAAGCACATTTTACTTGCAATACGAAAAAAAAAAAAAATCAACTATAATCTGTTATTTACAGGGATATCAAACGCAGAAGCAGAACAGAACTGAATGAGGACTTATATCACAGTTAATGAGGCAAAATTCAACCCTCTGAGGCGAGCCTGACCCCACAGTGGGGACCGCGGCTCCGTGGGCGCAAGAGGGTCTAGCGCCCCCTAAGTTAACAAGCACAGCCCCTTCATCCAATCCAACCCAATCCGCTGGGACTGGACCGCCGCTCCGTCAGTCTCTCTGCCTGCTCCTGCTACTTAGCGCCCGGAGATGCGATGCCGTGCTGAGCAGGTGCGAGCATCGTGAAGGACACGCAGACGGACGCAGGAAAAAGGTAAGGACGAGGGGCTCCGAGGGCAGAACCGGGGAAAAAAATAATCACTGAAAAAAAAAAAAAAAGATATATTATTTGAGATTATTTCGGGGAGAAGCGCTGGGCGCTATAATTTGAAAGCTGGGAGATCAGCGTTGTTTACTTCGGGCTGAGTGGGAAGGAGCTTCATGCGACCTCCTTCCGCATTGCAGATTTATAAACGATTAAGACGGGAAATAAACTAAAAACGATATATATGTTTTTTTCCATGTGTCGTGTCGGATGCGGAGTGATGCGATAGCTGCCTCATAGTTGTAGCGTTAAGATGCTGCACCTGCACATCCCGGAAGGCATGATCGGATTATTGGCTGTGCATGTTTAATCTGTCCATATGTTTAGTAGTTATATACTTTGGATTTTTTTCTTTTTTAAATATAGCAATAATCAAAACGAGCCAGAGGCCACCGTCTCGCAGCGGCGGCAAATACCGACGATTAATCAAAGTGCTGCCTGCCTTGCAGCCAGGGGATCAAGACGTCTGTAAACACTGGCATACGGAGGAACTGAAAATGCGTCTCCCGGCGCTGCTGCTGCTGATTGATGCATAAGGTTCGGCTCTGCTGTCATGTTTCCCCTCGCACTGAGCCGTGGTGTCTGCGGACGGGCCCTTTGCGTCGGGGGTTCAGTCATAATGTGAGGTTCTGCTGATAGGGGGGTTTATGGGCGCGTCCTCCTGCTACGTGTTGGTCAAGTCGCTCCTGACCGGAGATGTCCGGTGGCTCTCTCTGAGTCAACTTGGGTGTGATTTCAAATCAGAATTAGTGCTGTGACTGAGGTTTTCAAACATGGATCCCCAACGAAAGGGAAATGACACGTTCAGAGCGTCTCTAAAAAGTTAATTTATTCCAGTAGCTCAGCTGAAATAAAAAAACAAAAACGCTTAGATTCATTTATGTTGAGCCTTCAGCTGTTTACTTTGAGCATTGCTCACAGATAACCAAATTACAGTAGACCAAATGGATTTTCACTACAGAAATGTTTGCCTGAATAATGCAGGGTAAATGAACACGGCGCTCATAGTCAGGACTTGTTTTGATAAATGAAGGTGTTGATCAGCTGATATGTCTGCGTATAAAGAGCTGTCCCCAGCTGCGGTGAACGTCCCCAAATCTCCACATTATCTCAGCGTCTCATTCTTTTTACTTGTGCATGTGGTGTTCTTTTTTCTACCGCACTTCTTCCTTCCACTCAACTTTCTGGGCAGCTTCTTTGTCAATGACCGTTTGGTTTGAAAGTTGTCCAGTTAGCGGTCTTGTCCGTACTTCGTAATTTAACAATTCTATGTAAAGCCTTTTTACTTGTCTTGTGTAATATCCTAAATGTCAGAGAAACAGATTTGGGGGTTTTAATTAGTTGTGAGCAATAATAATAATAATAATAATAAAAGACGATATCTACTGAAAAAAAGACATTTTCTATAATTTCCTAACATTTTGAGATTCGCCTGAACTTTATTTTATCTTTTGCATTTAAAGGTACATTAATGGACCCCACTTCTGATCATGCGTGATTTGTTCTTTTGTTCTGTTTACAAAAAGGATTTTAAAACGAGCATCGTGTGACATTTTCTTGATCTTTTTATTATTTCTATTGTTTTTTTGGTTGCTCTGATACATTCAGGAAAGGGCAGTCTATGCAAATTCAAGTGCATTATGTGCTTTCAATTCTCAACCTTCTCACCTTCAAAAATAGCACAAATTCTCATCATATTTTTATATTCGGCTCACATTCTAAGCGTCTGTGGATCGCCTGGGAATTCAAGTAAGAAACATGTCTAAAGCAGGAAAAGGGCCACTAGACGCTAACAAAACGTTGCCTGGTGGATTCATTTTCACTTTGTGGTGTAAATATTTTACTATGCAGCTGCATGTGCAGGTTGTTGATCATGTTGGAAAATTGGTCAGAAGATGATATTTAACAGAGACCTCTGAAAAAAATAGAGATTCTACTTTTGTTAGATCAACATATGCCTGACTGTTCAGCACAGGAGCGGCTGCAACACAAGCATGAAGCACGAGAAGATTTAACTTCTTCCAGTGGCAGAAGTGGTAGAAGTTTAATCTTGACTGTTTAACATATTTTTCGCATCATGTACACTCAGTGACCGCTTTCCTACACCATCCTAGTATAGGCTTGGACCTGTTTTTTGCCTTCAGAACTGCTTTAATTCTTCACAGCCTGGCTCCATCACAGCTCTCGGAAACATTCAGGTCCATGTTTCCAAGGCAGCATCGTAGATTAGACAGCATTTGCAGATTTGTTGGTTGGACAGTTTTCACCCTAAAGATAACTTGAGAACTGGTGAATGTGGGTTCGATTGGAGTACAGTTCCTGCTTGTACTATGTCTGTTAATATCTCAAAGGGATGGACGTGGTCAACAAGAAAACCTGGACGTGCTGTGGGAGTTTATCTAAGCTGGATCTTAGAGTCCTGAAATGGTCTAGGAAAACATCCCTCACACCTTTTCACCACGGCAACCAGCTGAAATCGTTGATGCAAGGCAACGTTGACCAAGCCGTCTGCTCCGAAATTTGACTACTCCTACATTTAGAAGTAGTCAAAGTAGCCAACAATCTTGGTTATAATGATTGTTGTTGACAGTCACTTTCTTTCCCTTCCTTCTCCGTTTTGATGGCTCGGTTTGAACCGCAGACGTTAGCCACCTACACTATGATTTAGCTGACTAAATGCGCTGAGTTGCGGCCCGGTGACTGATTTACAAGAAACTCAACAGATGTAACCATGGTTGAGCATTCAAAAATGTCTAATGAAGCGATATTTTGTTCCTCTTATCTGCATGACATTGTAATATCATCCTTAAAGTGTAGGAGGTCAAACAGCACTTAGGAGGGCAGAACCATCTGTCACACTTCTGGAGCCCAGGCTCCCAGCAGGGAGACTTGTCTAAAATATCAGATCAACTTCTTTGTCAGCAATGCCGTCCACCCACCTGCAGGCACCTTCCCGTCATAGTCAGCTGCTGTAGTGGCAGGAATCCCAAACACCTCTCTGCACAGGCTTCAGAAGACATCTTGCATTATCCCCCTGAACTGAACGATACAACACCATCAGCGTGTCCAGTTGGATTTAGAAAATGTATTATGTAACTGGTCAAACGTAGCAGTCTCTTACTTGCAGGTTCACGTGTTACTGGCCGAAGTGGCTGGCTGTGTCCATCCTGTTAGCCACGGAGCCAACATTGGCAGGATGAAGCAACGGTGTGGTCAACAGTGCTGTAATTCCCGAGCTCGGTAAAAAAAAAAACAAACAAAAAAAGCAGCTTTGGCTGTGGTCAGTCAGATACTCTGAAGCTGGATTTTTGCCAGTGAGGCTTACAGAAGCTGATACTGGGATGAAGTACAGTCTTAGTTGTTGTGATGAGTCTTATTACAGACCAGAGAGCTGACATTTAAACCAACAGAACTTCCTGCTGAGGGGGGGGGTATGAGCGTTTCTTGGTGATTTTTTTTTCATGTAATCAGTCAGAATGCATCAGCGTCTGCTGTGTACAGTTCCACAGGTCATTTCTTGTGTTGATGAGGGAGATGTAACAAGATCTTAGCAGTTTCGCCGAGAGAGTGAAGCGCCGGTGCACTTTTTGATTTTTGACCCAGATTCTCATGTTGGTTTTGTTTTCCCTTCAGAGCGGGTGTGAGATTTATGACTGTGTAGGATCCTGGCTGAGTCTCCACCCGAATGTTGCAGAAACGCCAGAGGAAGCCCATCGTTGTCTGTCAGGTGAAGCGCTGTTTATAAATCTTGTAAGCTCAGCGATGGCTAATGCATCCCCGTGCCGGGCTGTGTGCACCCCGAGGACAGAAACACTGCTAAGTGAATGAAATTACTTTTCTAAGACACAAGCTAAGCCTCCACATGCAGCCTAGCTTTCTGCATTTTATCTCCTTATTGTGCTTTAAACTGTGGCCTCAATTTTATATTCTTTTCTGGATGATCAGAACATTTTTATCCCACAAGTTGACACGAGGATGAAATGACTTGTGATGTAGTCTACATGCATCGTGTGCCTAACTGCGCTCTTTGACCGTCTCAGGCAGCGATTGTCCTTATTTTATTATTATTTTTTTTTATCAGTTTGAAGACTTTTACTGCTGCTACGCTCTTTTCCATTTCTCTGAGACCTTTATTGACTTTCTTAATTTAAGTTGCAAGCCTTGGACGATTGCCCCCTCAGGATTACAGCAATTTTAAACTCATTACAGCAGATTAGATTGATTTCCAGATGTCCTTCCAAGTGTTGGGTGAGGAATATCTTTGTACAAAGAGTCAAAGCAAAAATAGCCGAGATGAATTGTTACTTGAGATTTGAAAATGGTTTGGCATCGGTTTGGAAAGTTTGTTAGGCATTCTCCGTTACACTAAATGCAATTGCCTTCACACAGGAAAGAGTATAAGCACTTGCCTTGAGACGGCCTCTGCAGATGAACTACTTTATGCATAAACACATGCAGAAGGATGGGCTTTTATTATTGTCTGTGGAAGAGCTTCTTTGTGCCTGGCTTACATAAAGTGTGTGTGTGTGTGGGGGGGGGGGATAGCAATGCTCTTGTGTTGATGCTGTAGATTGATTGCTCAGCAATTTACACACCAGCAATCAATAGCGAAATGCACTTATGGTACGGCTGAGAGACATGACGTCTGTGGTGTTTGCCCAGAGACAGACCCTCCTCCCACCCTCCTCTGTTCAGGCCTGAGAAGGAGAAAGAATCCCAGTCCTATAGTTGCCATTCGTGAGCAGAGTTTTCCAGCAGCCATGCCATTGTTTCTCCCACCGTGCGCGGCTTTATGCCGTCGACATGCATGCTTCTGCACGGTTCCCGGAGGCAAACAGAACTAACAGACAAAATCCTGATCAATTTGCATTTGTGTTTCCAACCTGTTGAGCTATCGTGTCTGATCTGAGCGGTGGTGTGAATTTAGCCGTGTAAATAATAGGGTTATTAGGGTACGTTCAACTCAGGAGGCAAGATAATGGACAATACCGGGTTCACAAGACAGAGAAGAGGCAGGATTTTAACTTGAATTTTTGAAAAACTTAAAAATCCCCATTACTTTTAAAAGTATGGTTTTCATAAACTGGGAAATGTGTTGTTGAGAGAATCTCTGCTCAGTGTATAAAACTGCAGTCCCAGCTTCGAACAGCGTCCTACTGACTAAAATAGTTGGAAATCCTCATGTTTTGATTGCATGTGAAGCCATGACATCGTTAGTTGATAATAGCTAGCAGGGGTTTTTCCGCACTGTTTGAATCTTTTCCGTTAAAATTTTCTTTTCTACCCGAAATGTTGCAGCACTTCGCTTAAAAGTTGCTCGTTTCTGCGTCAAACCATTTGTAACCGGGTGTTGTCAGCCGGGCGGTTCAGTCTTTTTAGTTGACTTTGTCAGCAAAACAGAGCGATTAAAAAAAAAACTCCACTTCCTGTCATATAAAAATAAGACACCAGACAAAGTTTGAACTCCTGTGAGGGCTAACTGTCCGGTTCGCTACCTTATCGAACCGGACGAGTCAGTCTGAGAACAGATCGTATAAAACTGGTGGCTTTTCGATGTGTAGCTTAGAGACCTTCAAGCACTCATTTTCCCCCAGTGCCGTCCTGCACAGTTCCCCCTCTAGGCATGCTTTCGTGTTGCACTGCAGTCTTGATTTTTGAAAGCTTATTTGCATGCAGGATATTGCTAACAATGTTGACTGTTATTTCAGGCAGCTGAAATAATGGAGCCGTCTTTGGGGGTTTATGACAAAACTGTTTGGCGAAACAGACTTTGGAAACAACCAGGTCTGATAATAAGTTACTGGATGAGTCTCACACTGAATACTGTGACTTTCAAAATTGTAGGCTCCTATTACTCGGTTAGTAAAAGCTGCTATTATTCACAGAATACACAACTAGTTACTGATCTAATCAGCAGTAAATATTGTGGGAGTCCAAACTGTTTACTAAACATCTTTTTCTGCACTGACTTTTGTAATTTCTTAAATTGTTCATACTCTGTACATGGTTTATCAACCATCTCTTTGCGTGCATAAAATAAACGCATGGATGCTGATCTCATCTGTCATCTGGTTCAAATAAAGAACAGCATGTATGAAAACGGCGCATGGCCAAGAATAGAGTTATTTGATATCAGCTGCTGTTTCTTTTTTTTTTTTTTGTCTATTTATAGTATTAAAGGTTCCAGGTGCAAAGAATAATAAAAAATGAATCTTTTTACTTGTAATAAGATCAGAAATCCAACCAACACTCTAGAGTTAACCAGAAATCTGATGTACTTTTTTTTCCCCCCGTTTGCTAAGTCAGAGTGATTTAATCTCTTTAATACAGTGATAAGCATCCTCAGTGACTCATTCTGCTTCTCTGGTTTGTCTGTCTGCCAAAATGATGTCCCCTTGAAAATCAGGTTACTCGTTCTACATCACGATAAAGAGGTCAGGACAAGCAGTGATGTCTACCTCTGCCACTTAGAGAAGAAACAGGACGACACGGATCGATGCTATCGATGCGATATCAAAGATGGGGGAGAAGGTTCGGGGGATTTGACTCTATTGTTCCGAAAGAATAACCCAGACAAAGCTGAAAGTGAGATTTACCTTCTCTTAAAAAGTGATAGTGGTGGTGAGTTTTATAATGCTATTTAAAATGCATTGTTATGAGCAGCCAGTGTATTGTCTCTCTAACCTAACAAAAAAAAAACCCAAAAACAACACTGATGCCGGAAGGAAATGAATGTAAGTGGAGGACATAAAATGTCTGTGCTGAAACATCTGGGGCAATTTGAGTTTAATTGCTTCAATCTAAACCATCTTCATTTTTTAAAGTCTTTAATAAGACTTCAGTTGTTCATTGCGGCTGAACTTGAGTCCCAGGAAGGATTGGATCCTGGTGTCAGGCGAATTTCTCTCTTCTTTCATTAGACTTTATAATCAAAGTAAATCCTCTGGGATTTGTGGTCTCAATTAAAAGGACATGCAGATGTGCGGTTTTTCACGTTGGCATTAAGAGTATCAGTCTTTAACTATCTCAGAATATTTGTATTTTTATTTTTTTTTATCACGGTGCCAGTCCAGTCTGGTTTTGTTGAGCAGCAACAAAATCTTATTTTAGCTGCGCTATGAATGTAAAAGTTAAAGAAAGCGTTACTTGCTCATCAAATAACCAATCACGATTTAGTTATTGTTAGTTGTTGCTTAACAGGCTAGTTTTAACTGGCGATAGCAAGCAGAAATGAGAGCGCTTCTCCTTTTTGAGGTTAACAAGTTCTTAGGACAATAACCATTAATTAAATACTCAGTTCTAAGTATCTAAATGTGACTGGGTCTTAATTAAACTACCCGTCCAAGTGTTAGATTGCCTCTTGAGCATTTATTTACCGTTTCACTGAGCAGAGATGTTGCGTCGCACCGAATGAACCAATTTCTTCGGCGGGAGACTGTGGAGCCATCTGTTTTTGCACCTCTGCAGGTGTGCTGATTCAGGACTTTCACTATGATGTTATTTGAAAATTAGCAAACTGTGTCTAATATGATCCCAAGGTTGGGGATGTAAATGCATGCAGTTGTTTCACAAAGGACTTCCGAGGAGCTTGATGCCTTACAGTGTAAAAAAAAAAAAAAAAAAAAAAAGAAGCTGTAAAATCTAGATCCAATGTTGTCTAACTTTGAAAACGTAAGAGGTGACACTTGGTTTGTCTGTCTGTAGTCCGCTGACACATTTTGTATCAGTTGTTTGCACATATATAGTCATCATGTGTAGGCCTGTCACAATAACAGATTTTGATGGTCGATACATTGTCCCAGAAGTTATTGCGATAATCATTGTGTGTTTTGAGAGCCTTTTTAAAGTAACGTAATGTTAACGGCGTAATAATGCACACATTCTTAAAGATCAATAAGCTTTCAATTCTATCAAGCATTTAAAACTGGATCTGGAAGACATTTTAAATATCCAAATTACATAAACGAGACAAAAGTACCAGACAGGGATTTTGTCATCCGGTTTTTGGTAGAAAGACAAAAATGTTAAGTTATGCAAATAGAAACGATTGAGCTTGTTTTTGTTGTGACAGGCCTGGTCTGTGACGGCGACCAACACAGGGTGTAAGATTCGTCCGCTGAGCGGTGTCAGATACGGCTCCGATGCAAAGTCAGATTTCTTTTAAGTCAAGTTTGATATTTAAAGCATTTTCATAACAACTGAAGGTTACAGCTGTTTGGTTGTGCTATAAAATGACACCATAATCCCGGAAAATACAGGAATGTCTCAGAGAGGGTTTTGTTTTTTTCCCCCTCTGAACCAACTTCTAAACACATCACTGATACAGAAAATAGTTTTTCACACAGCAGCAACTTTCCCACTGAGGAGCGTCGTTCACAGCGCCTTCCTACGGTGTGCTCAGCGATTGGAGAGAGGTGACCAGATGCAGAGACACTCAAAATTTAGATCTCTCTTTCTTTCCTATTTAAGCAAAAGAAAATGGAAAAAAAAAAGAAAAAAATGGCTTCTTTTGAACTGGTCTAGATTGTCCTGATTTTTTTTCTCCAAGGTATTCTGGTGACGACGTTCATGAGAACTGACATGTTTTTGACAGTTCAACTGTTGGGACAGGCATTTATGTTACCACCAACCTTTTGAATACAGCACTGTTTCGTTTTATGTATGTTTTAGTATTTAATCAATCTAGAAATGCTGCAGGTGCTAAAATGTTTTGAGAAAATTCCTCATTATAAGCTCATAAAAGCCGCTGCTGCCTTTGCTGTTACCTTTTAGTGCTTCGGACGAAGGAGCAGCCAATAAAATGAACTATTACGGTTTGGCTACTTCTTTACCCTTCTTTTAAAATGAATATAAGCAGGTTCGAAAGAGAGTTTCCAAGTGGATCCGAGCTTTTTTATGGTGACTTTGCGCGTGGCCTGTTGCTGTGGCGCTGGGCGCATCTATAGATCTTAAAAACAGGCATTTATCCAGATATTTTGTCCTTATTCCAACTGACTATACGTCTCCTCGCAGTTCTGATTTAGAGATTCTGTTTTTAGAGTTTTCTCAGGCCTGCTACCTTCATAGCATATAAAGCGCAGTTATAAAGTCTCCAGCAGGGGGGATGTTAAATAATATAACAGGATAAGAGTCCACAGGGATTGTTACATTAATGAAAAGCATCCTTCCTTGGTGTTGTTGCTCCTCAAGCAGACTGATCCCTGCACTTCTGGGTGAGGACGGTGGAAGTTTGGGGAAGGGCTAATTGCCCAGAGGCGAAGTCTTCCTGCACATGGACAGAATACTGAGGAAGCAGGTTCTCTTGGGAGGCTTCATTATACATTTAGGGGAGTCCTGTTTTCCCTCTCTCTGGACAGCTGGGCAACTGAATTGTTTGTGGATCAATAGTTGAGCTTCCTATTTGCCTCCGTGCAGTAAGTGAAGTGTATTTAAATCCCATTATCTTTGGCAGAGATGCGGAAACAAAGCACTAAGGCCCCCAGTAAGTGCCGCAGCGATGACCATTATGCCGTGTTTAGCTGCTTAATGGTAAACACAGCATACCATTATGCAGGTATGCCGTGCAGACCCAACCCAAACATGGTTGGGTCTGACGTTGCGTGTTGAGATTTTCCTGCTGCTGCATATTTGGCGAATGTCCCACGACGATCGGGGGTCTGGTGTTTCTTAAATTCCTATTTGATTGCTGTCATTTCCTCCATATCGCAGCAACACGCAGCAGGATCAATTAAACATTATTAGCTTATGGTGTGATTGCCGGACGAGCTGGTTGTACATTAACGCGGCTTGACGACTGGAGTCTGGCTGAAGCTCTTGTGTGTTGAGCCAACACTTCATAGAAAAAAAATATAAAATAAACTTGGTTTTCGTTAGCAATGAAGCAAAGGCAGAGAGAGAAGCAAAATGGGGGGCGGGAAAAAAAGTGGGGGAGGAATGGTGGAGGCTTTGCTAAAAACAAAACTTTTGGAGCGCTCCCTTCATTCTTTAGATCAGCGTAACCACAAATAAAGGCTGGTAGCTGCCGTAGGGCTCGTTCTGGCCGGGAGCCGCCTCTGTCCTCTCCTGGCTCCTCCGCCGCTCTAACGGTGAATTCGTGTTTCGGTGGTCAGCCACTGAGCTCCTGGCTGCGTCTTGACATGAAGAGAGACCATTGAGGTGGTCGGCATTAGCATTCAGCTGAAGCAGGCATGACAAACAGGTTGGGTTTCAATCAGCAAACATGTTCTTTACTGGAGCTTTTCAAACGGCCTCAACTCGCTCCTTTTATTGCGTCGCTAATGAGCGTTGAAAAAGAGCATTTAGTGTACGCTTCCTCTGCAACAGTTTATAGCCGGTTTTGTTAAAAGGAAAGGTGTAAGGAGAAAGGGAAGGCTTTGGCAGCTGGTGCGTCAGAAAAGGGCTAAAAACGAGCCAAAAAAACAAAAAACGTTTTCTGTCGTTAATTAAAACCTTTTTTAGCTTCAACTCAAGAATATAAAGGTCAGTTTATGACCTAAAAGTGTCCAATTAAAATTTTGGACAGAAAACCTGTTGTCACTGCCATGTTCTCAAAAAAAACTGAAAACTTTGTGAAATTTTGTAATCTCATTAATTGCGAAACATTTGAAAGTGCTGGCTCTTCTTAGATCTGGAGATCTAGCGACTGGTTCACTGTTGTCAGTTTTAAGATAAATTTAGGATTTATGTTATGCATGATATGTTTTTTTTATTTTTACTGTCTTATAAGATGTTTTATGTTGTTAAAGTCATATCTGTGGACGTGCACTGCAAATGAGCTATAAGGATTAATGTCACAGCGTTTAATATTTGCTTATGCTTAACACTTGTCTCAATTAAACAACAAAGAAGAGGAAAAAGATGGAAGGTGGGGTTATTCAAGGAACCGTTACTCTTTTTAAAAAAAAAAATACAAGTTCTTCCATTATGAGTTCAAGGAAGACACACTGCAATGCTCCTAATCCATTTTATGCTTAGCTCAAAATCCAACACAACCGCCGACTTCCCCAGGAGTCATTCATTATAAAAGTACTGCCAGCACTCACATCACGGTCCCTAGGCTTGCAATTAAAAAGAAATTGGTCGATAGACCAATTTTTTTTTGCTGGCTCTATGAAATATTTGGAAAAAGTACCTTAATGCTGTTACTGTATAGATGACACTGCATGAGACAGCAGCTTTGTTGATACTGTGGAAACAAGCTCTTTTCAACTCTTAACATCTCACACGTCTCCCTGGAAAAGAGCGCCTCCACCGTCATCGGCTTTTCTGCTGATGTCATAACCTGCAGAGGAAACAAACAAACACACACACACACACGCACACAAAACAACAACATTGAGACGCGGTTTGGAACTGGATGACTTACTAACACATGTAGTAAACAGTAGTTTAACCAAATTATTTCATGCATTTTGTCATCGATGGAAAAAAGTTCTTCAGACAAAAAAGAAAAAAAAACAATATGCAAATTCAGGTTTTTCATACAGTTTTGGTACATTTATACAAGAAACTATTTTCATCATCAATCTGGGAATCTGCAGCTTAACTGACGTATTTTAATGTGCTGTGCAATTTACAGTGACAAATCTGTAAAATGATACAGAGTAAATCATATTTAACAATTTATGCTACTAATGGTGTTGGACACCATTATTTATGTTGTGTTGTAAATGCAAAGTATTTTGCAACTTATACAAAAACAGCCTCTTAAGCAAATGAGGAAAAATATGTTTATTCAGGTTTTATGTCATTTTGTGAAATAAAAATAGTAATAAAAAAAAACAACAACAAATGATTACAGTAATTTTACACTATTTCCATGCACTTAATTTTTCAGAAAAAAATTGGGACAACAAACAAACAAAAACAATCTCTCACAATATGCTGTAACTTTAAAGCGTCACATTTTCTGCTCATTCATCTTAAAGGTACACGAGGTGATGTAACGACCTGCTGACACCGGCGCGACAGCGCACCACGGCTTCTGAAAAACTCAGCCGAAAAATGTCCCTGGACTAAAAGTTCATGTTTTGTGTCACCGGTTCATTATTCTACGCTGAGCTTTCTGTCGGGGGTTGGGGGGGGGGGACTGCCTGACTTATGCCTGAGAAGGGAGCACTAATTAGGACCCAGATTTGGCTGAGTTCATGGCTGCAGGAGCTTCTACTGCAATCCGCTAATTCATGCTGCTGACATTGTTCTCGTGATTTTACTTCGCAACAACACTACGCCCTAATAAAAGATCGGCTTTTTATTGAAAGGCCTGAGAAAACACAACATCCTGGCCTTTGTGTTCATTATCTTTTTTTTTTTTATTGCTGTTGTTGCAATTATCGTGAGTCAGACCGCTCGCTTTTGCGAGTAATCAGTGTGACGGGGAAAACACGGGGGGGACTGTGGACTCCAGCTTCTTAATTACGGATTTTTTCTTCTCTTTGTCTGGTTGTGGAGGAATTTATAAACGTGTAATAAAGACGCGGGGAAAGGTTGGTTAGAGCTCGTCTAGACCGACAGAGGTGCCAGCGATTACAGCCACATACTCTTGTCAAGCTAACAATAGCAGGGCATGGAGGTGGCGGAGGCTGCACGTTTTAGAGCTCCTGCACTGTAACCCTGCCAGTTATCCAGACTGGTGTCATAGATGGATTATTTATAAGCAGAGGGCATCCAGAGGTGAATCTGACGGAGGGGAGAAGGAGCACTGAATCCTTTTCTTTCCTCTTGCTCTTTTCACACATGCAACCCCCCCACCCTACTCATCCGCCATGTATACACAGACTCTTATCTGCAACCCACAGCTCCACTCGTGCTGCACACACAGAGGACCACTGAGTGGAGGACAGTCGGAGTGAAGAGCAGAGTGTCACAGGACAGCAGGCACCCCCTCCCACCCACTCCCCCATAACATACTCACAAAAACACTCTCTTATATGCACAATGGATGAAAAAAACGAGGAGGGAGTGAAGCTGCTCTTAAATCTTTGGAAATTGTGAACCAAAAATAATGCGAAACCAGAGGGAGGGGGGATGGGAGTAATTCTTGTTTGATAGACAGTAAAAGCACACTGTGATCCACGACTGTAATTTGTCCAAGTAGAATCATGTAACCATAATCTTCACTGAGCATTGACATAACCTTACAGTCTTAAGGTCGGCTTTTGTCAACAGCTTTTTTTTTTTTTTTTTTTTTTTAGAAATGTTGCGCTTCATGGTGACGGTAAAGTATGTTTTCCTTCCGTTTCGCAATGATTTTAAAGGTATTTTGCAACATTTTGAAAAAAATTGAGACAGTCTATCCACCTTATCCCTGTAGCCATGAATCATTATCAGTACGACTGGTGTGCTGTGTTCACTGGTAAAAAATAAAACAGGATTTTTGAGTTCCTGAACTGGTCCGATAAAGCTACAAATCAGCCACTTTCCCTCGCTACCATATCTCCAGTTTGGAAAAATTTCAGGCAAGTTCTCGAAGATTGTAACTACGAAGAAATCATACCAATGTGTTAGTTTGAAAAGCAAACACATAAAAACACTTTCAACCATTTTCTTTTGCTATACCGGAGGGAATCGTGCAACCAAGAAGCGTGGGCCGTCTGACTCGTAGCACAACCCCTTGAACCGTGTCCAAGCAGCTTCCCGGCAGTGAGGAGATGATTTTCTTATGTAAAGTGATAATCTTGTTATCCCAAAACCAGAGAGCTTCCAAAGATCAGCAGGTCCTTAAATGACTTCGCTGAGTAATGTCATATTGAAGAGATTTATTTTTTTCCCCTGCCAGCATTTGTTTTCAGTGCCACGCTCTGCTTTTCTTTCCCTCTGTGGCTCTAACTGGGTCACCTGTTCTGTGTTCAGAGCCATGATCACAGTGTGGGACTTGGCCAGGAGACACGAGATGACTCAGGTCTTTGCTCAGACTGTTCTCATTGTGAGGCGGAGCACACGCTGCCGCTCAATAGGCCACCTGACTGTGGCCATGTGCTCGCTTGCTAAACACGAGTGACTCGTTCGGCTGACACGGACGCCCTGTTCCAGTGGCGTGCAGTTACCACGCGCATGCAGAGATTTAATACTGAAAAAAAAAAAAAAAAAAAAAAAAAGAAATCCAGAAAAAGCTTAAAATTCATGTTTAAAACATGGAACAGAGGTGAATATTTCTCCAGGAATGCCTCAAAGGGAGATCACAAAAGAACCCAGACCAAAATCTAAAGCCCTGCTGGTCTCACTTACCTCAGTTAGAGGCAAATCAGCAGAGACTGGCTAAAAAAAAAAAAAAAGGTGGGGTGCGGAGGATTCAATCGGGTACAGATAAAACTAACACTGCATTTCAGAAAAATAACATCACAATAACAGTAAAAACATAGTAGATGTAGTGAAAAATATCCCACAAGTAGTTTGTGACATTAAAGCTAAAATCACTCTTGGGTGACAGTAATTCAAAGCTGACCTCTGGATGACTCAGAAACCCTGCAGTGTGCCTAAATTTGACTTTTCTACTGAAAAAGATGTATTTATGTATTTTTTTAATTCCCCAAAGCATAGAACACGTAAATAACCGATTGCCACAGTTTGCTCATTTGTGTCAGCGTCAGAAGAAATATGTTTGGAAGCGAATCCTTTTCCACAGCACCGCAATAGTAACAAGATTTGGTTTCCAGCATTTAGATGCTGACAGCGAAATTCTTCTCAAAGGATATAAGAGCCAAATAAAAGGCGATTATTATCTTACACATAAATGCACCCAAATGAAATGACTGCTGAGCCTGCAGGGCCAAAAAGTAAGAGTGAGGCCTCCTGATGGGTTTGCATGAATATGCATGCGGTTTCTTAAAAGCACCACATGCACTAATACAGTGTGTCAGTCGATTGGTTCACAAAGCTGAGCTTTGTCGTGTCGGCTTTAAACTTTGGAGGCGGCGTCTCTTGTTTGAACTCAGCCCTAAAGTGCCTCTGGAGAGATTTCAGAGATTTCTGATCTTCTTACACGAGGAGCGATATTTTGTGTTGGATACATTTGCTCGCCCGCCGCTTAATTACTTATTTATCAGTAAGATCATAGGGTGTCTGGAATCCCGCTCACCCTGGAAATGCAATATTTCATTTGGGATTCACTGAGCCGGAGTTACTTTAATGGTGCAGTTAGTAATAAGTTAGAAAAGTAAACAACTCGGCGTCTGCCATGTGCTTCAACGATTCTTAAAGCTCCATTTAACGTCTCCTTCCGACTCTCTCTCAGCGGTTCAGACATAGCAGGCGGTGCATCTCCGTGCCAGTGCTGTTTCGCAAGAGGCAGGAAAGGGATTTGTTTCTCTTTTTCCATGTTCCGAAATGAGTTTTCATCCTATCCACTTCTGCCTAGCTGGGGATTATTGAAATATAAAACAGAGGCAAGCAAACCTCTGCAGGGCTTGGGTATGTATTAAACTTAAAAACTGGTCAACACTGCTCTTGGCGAACAGGGCCGCTGCCGGGATTGAAGAAAAGGCATAATGAGGAGCCACAAAGGATTCATCAAGTTAAAATATTCCTCAGAGCAGATCAGGACGCCGCTCTCTGTTCGGCTAAAACTGCAAGGTTTCCATTCAAATCTACAAGTGAGGCAGTGAGGCGGGTTCCAGTTTATATAGGGAATAAATCGAAAGGCCAATGTTTATTTTGAGTCCTAATCAGATTCAAAAGGGCATTGCAGCATTCCCTGCAGTCAAAAGCACCTTGATTAGACTATTAGCCTACTAAATTGATTTGCAATGGCAAATTCGCCCTCATATCTGCTTGAAGGGCATTATTTTTTTTTCTTGCTTGAACTACATAAGTAATAAGCAGTATAAGTCGTAATGTAGTGTTTTGTTATATTGCAACCACCTTCCTGAATGTTTTATATGAATTTTAAGTGATTGGCCAACAGAAATGAGTGCATATTTGCAAAGAGGCAGGGAAATGACATGGGACTTTCATTACTTATCTATTTATTTTTTAAAAATCTGTGTAGATTGCATGCTGTGGAGGATGATACGCCAGCAACTGGAGTATGACTGGCGCTAAATACGTGGCCGTTCTTGAAGCACACCTGTTACAGACGCTTGGGACTGCAGTGGAGGTTCACCTTACAGCAGGGAGACAAAGCCGCAGCGAAGCTCTTATGTTAGAAAGACCTTGTCAAAGTCCAGACTAAATATGTGGAAAGGTTTGAAAACTCGTGTGTATAGACGCCTTCCGCCGTTCAGATCGACCGCGCTTGAGTTATTTACCAAGAAGAAAGAGCCGAAATTTCAATTTCTGGACGTGTGGATGTGGTGGAGGCGTTTACGCTGGTAACGCATTGATCCAGGGAGTTTAAACTTGTTAAGCTTCATATTTCTGTATTGCTTAGTTTGGGGATTTTGTAAAATCCCATTGAAACCCATTGATGTTCGTGTAAGGTGACAAAAACGGGGGCAAAAGTTCAAAGGTTATGAATACTTGTGCGCTTCACGGTCATATCGTTCATTCTGTCTGATTCTGCCACATCCGCCCACACAGCTTCCCTTTCCCCAATTTGCTGGCTTTCAACGGGAAAAAGAAAAAAACGCTGGACTGTTTGTTTGACTGCGTGTCAAACTGCATCAGGGGAATGTACAGAATAAAGGTGTTTCTCTCTCACACACACACACACACACGCACACACACGTAAGGCTGGTAAATGTCCCTGTTAAAGACTCGTCTGCTCAAACGGCGCCTGCAGTCTGTTCAAACAGACCTCTGAGCGGATAATGAAGACAGCGCAGCCCAACGCTGAGATGTTGCCTGTGAAGAGGAAAAGAACGCTGCGTTCAGGCAGCTGGTAAAAGACGGCGTTTTCTGACATGAAGCTTTACTGCTCGGAAATAATTATCACTCTGCAGTTCTCCTTCCCGTTAGTTGTTGAGAGGAGGTATTAAGGTATTTAATACCAGAGCGAAATAGGAAGAAAGGAAAGAAATGTCAAATTGTCTGAGCACGTACTAACGAAAACACGAGCCCTGGGTCACATTGGGTGACCTTGTTTGCAAACGATCTGTCAGAGTTATTTTTTTCCACTCCACAAAGACAAAAAAAAAAAAAAAAACCTGGCTCTCTGGGCTCTTGCCACAAGACATGGAAACATTTATTGTGCTGCACTTGCTGCAGGTTTCCATTGTTTCATTTCAGAGCGGGGTGTGTGTGTGCGTGTGTGTGTGTGCGTGTGCGTGTGTGTGTGTGTGTGTGTGTGTGTGTGTGAACTCTGTTGTATCAGAAATGTGGCGATTGCCATCGGGAATGCAGCCACATTGGTGATCAATTCTCATGAATACTGCATAAAGCTGCGGATATAGATGCAACCTGCAAAGATAAAAAACAAAATGTAGAAAATGTTTACCTCTTTTAGGGGTTTATGTCAAAATAAGCAAAAATCAACAAGAAAGAAAATGTACAGTTTCAAAAAATATCATCAATTGAGTTAATCATGTCATCTATATCCTATAAGAATGCCTTTGCAGAGTTTATTCTTTCCAAATATAAATTAATTTTGAAACATGTAGCATGCAATTCTTGTAAAGAAGAAATTTAAGCTATTTGCCTTTATATTATTATTTTTTAAAAATAAGTTTTTTTTTCCAAGACATATTTCATCTTGTCTCTTCGCATCAAGTTTCCCTCTTTACATTCCGTTTTGTTCAGCGAGCATGAAATTTGTCCCATTTAACAATGCTCTCCCACGTCTTTCAGGACGCAACATCTCTGCAAGTGCCACAGAACAACCCACTGACCCTTCCTTTAATAGCTGCTAACTCTATTAAAGGTGCCGCTTTAAGTGAGCAGCAGATTGCAACTCGCGTTTCGGGTTTATCTCTATTGTGCCGAGCATTGTGATGTGCTGTAGCCCTGAAGGGGAAAAGCAATTGTTGACCCTGTCCTAAAAAGAACAGCATTATGAGCACGACATACATCAGTCATTGTAAGGCCGGCCTGACCTATAAGTAAAGGAACTGGTCAAAGGAGGTCAGAGCAAAGAGCGGATATCTTTTTAAATTAGCCTAAATGGGGCATCCAGATATGAGACATGAGTCAGACTGTTGCAGACTAAACCAAGCAGAAGGAGCTTCACAGTATCAAAGCTTTTAGCTCTTGCACAGTCTTGTTGTGTTCACAACCAAAATCTGAATTTGTGGCGCTATGATATCAGGAACTAGAACATTTGTGAACAAATTTAAATGGGGCCTGCGTTGGTTGGAACCAAACGTTCTGACGCTAAAAATTAGCATCAATGCTAAAGTAAGCTACAAAGTACTCAATAGCATGTGGAGAGTCACAAGCATGTTGAGTAACATGGGCTTACTCCATTCAGTATGTTAAAATTAGTGTAAAGGTTAAAATTAGCCAAAATGCTAATGTTAGCCTAAATGCTGCCAGTGGCATGTGGGGCATAACTAGCATGTTGTCTTACATTGACTTCCTCTATTCACTGTCCTAAACATGGCTAATAAATAAACAAAACAGCTAAAAAGCTTATTTTTGTCATGAAACGGTGTGGTTGGTGGTGAGGATAATCGCTGAGACCCAGGTAGATGGTGAAAAATGATGAGTTTAATGATGAAGCTCAGAGCAGTCCAAGAACAGGCAGCACGGCGGAGAAACTAGCACACAGCTAAACACCGGTAGCAACTGACACAAGACTGAACTAGGAGCTAGCTAACCGGGACTTCACAGTTCCACCGGAGAGCTCACACGACTTGACAGCAATTGATAGACATAGACATAGACAAGGACCCGACGAAGAACACAGACACAGGTGGGCTTAAATACACATGGAGGGTAATCAAGTAAGTAGACACACCTGGGAGACAATCAACGGGGAGGACAGGACAGAGACTCACAGGGAAACAGAAACACATTGAAAAACTCAAAAACACACAAAACCACGGATCATGACAGTACCCCCCCCTCAAGGGCGGATACCAGACGCCCAAACAGAAAAGTCAAAAAACCAAAAACAACCCAGCAGGGTGGGCGGCGGGGCGACGGCAGGAGGGCCAGAGTCCAGAAAACAGTCCAGAACAGGGAAAATCAGTCCGGGGCCGCCCACAGCACCAGAGGCGGAGCCTGGACCGCGGTGGGCGGCGTCTCCGGCACAGGAAACGGAGACGTGGAGGCGGGTCCGGCGCGCGGCGTCTCCGGCGCAGAAAGCCGAGACGTGGAGGCGGGTCCGGCGGGCGGCGTCTCCGGCGCAGAAAGCCGAGACGTGGAGGCGGGTCCGGCGGGCGGCGTCTCCGGCGCAGAAAGCCGAGACGTGGAGGCGGGTCCGGCGGGCGGCGTCTCCGGCGCAGAAAGCCGAGACGTGGAGGCGGGTCCGGCGGGCGGCGTCTCCGGCGCAGAAAGCCGAGACGTGGAGGCGGGTCCGGCGGGCGGCGTCTCCGGCGCAGAAAACCGAGACGTGGAGGCGGGTCCGCCGGGCCGGCAGGAAGGCCGGCTGGAAACTCGGGCGGAGCAGACTCAGGAAACTCGGGCGGAGCAGACTCGGGAAACTCGGGCGGAGCAGACTCGGGAAACTCGGGCGGAGCAGACTCGGGAAACTCGGGCGGAGCAGACTCGGGAAACTCGGGCGGAGCAGACTCGGGAAACTCGGGCGGAGCAGACTCGGGGAGCTCGGGCGGAGCAGACTCGGGGAGCTCGGGCGGAGCAGACTCGGGGAGCTCGGGCGGAGCAGACTCGGGGAGCTCGGGCGGAGCAGACTCGGGGAGCTCGGGCGGAGCAGACTCGGGGAGCTCGGGCGGAGCAGACTCGGGGAGCTCGGGCGGAGCAGACTCGGGGAGCTCTGGCGGAGCAGACTCGGGGAGCTCTGGCGGAGCAGACTCGGGGAGCTCTGGCTCGGGGGAAGGCTGCGCTCCGGCAGCAGGCTCGGGGAGCTCTGGCTCGGGGGAAGGCTGCGCTCCGGCAGCAGACTCGGGAAGCTCGGGCGGCTGCGCTCCGGCAGCAGACTCGGGAAGCTCGGGCGGCTGCGCTCCGGCAGCAGACTCGGGAAGCTCGGGCGGCTGCGCTCCGGCAGCAGACTCGGGAAGCCACAGAGCAGGCCACGCCACTAGCCGCGCCGCTTGCCGCCCAGGCGAAAGCCTGGCTGCCTGAAACCCCAGCACCACGGGGACGGTGGCGACTGGAGACGGGCGGACGGCGGTGGCTGGTGAGGAGGCAGGAACTGGTGGAGGTGTCGGGCAGAATGCGGCAGCTGGAGTGGATGCTGGGACTGGCGGAGGAAACGAGGTAACGGTGGCGGCTGGAGGTTTGGCTGGTGCAGGAGACAACGGAGAGGCTGGAGAGATCGGAGCTGGAACAGGTGAGGTGAACCTTTGTTTATGCTGGAATTCCTCGTAGAGTTCTTCCACTATTTCTAACATAAACAGGTCTCCTTGAAACATCTTGAAAAAAAAATGAAAATCCTCCTCAAACTCAATATTGTAGATGTCTTTAGATTTAAGGAAAGGGTATTGAGCTGTTGGGGTTGTAACTGGGTCCATGATGTTCCTCACCTCGGTGTGGTCGGGTCCTTCTGTCATGAAACGGTGTGGTTGGTGGTGAGGATAATCGCTGAGACCCAGGTAGATGGTGAAAAATGATGAGTTTAATGATGAAGCTCAGAGCAGTCCAAGAACAGGCAGCACGGCGGAGAAACTAGCACACAGCTAAACACCGGTAGCAACTGACACAAGACTGAACTAGGAGCTAGCTAACCGGGACTTCACAGTTCCACCGGAGAGCTCACACGACTTGACAGCAATTGATAGACATAGACATAGACAAGGACCCGACGAAGAACACAGACACAGGTGGGCTTAAATACACATGGAGGGTAATCAAGTAAGTAGACACACCTGGGAGACAATCAACGGGGAGGACAGGACAGAGACTCACAGGGAAACAGAAACACATTGAAAAACTCAAAAACACACAAAACCACGGATCATGACAATTTTAGGGAAAAGGCTACTGTTAATGTGGGCAGTAGCTACATTAGCAATGTTTGTGCTAATGTTAATGCACTGCCTTCTGGTTTTTATTTTTGCAAAAGTAAAGATCAGGTATTACTTTGTGACACTTGGCTACCAGAAAATGCACTCATCTCTTAGCAGCAGATTAATAAACAAATATTGTTATTGATCAAAAAACATAAGATTTTGTCTGCTCTTTTGAAATATTACTCATCTTACACTACTTACTACTTAACAAGAACTGTGCAGTGAAATTGGCAGAAAAGATACTATACATTCTAAAATGTCATAGAGGGGGAACATATTATTTCAGGTGGCTACAATATATGGTTCCCCCCTCATAACTTTGGCAAATAATGAGCAAATGTAACCACAATCACAGGATTTATTGTTGATGAATAGAGGAATAAACACAGTTAAAGACTTTCTGGTAAGTTAATTTGTTCCCATGTTACAGATGGGGAACGGATTATTTCAAACAGCTAAAATATTTGGTTCCCCCATCATATTTTTGTCAAATAAAGAGCAAATGTTTTCAAACTTACATGATTTATTGTTGATGATGAAAGGAATAAACAGATTATTTCAGACAGCTGAAATATCCATTCTCTGCTCTCCTCCCCCATAACCTTGGGAAATAAAGAGCAAACGTTTCCAAATTCTCAAAAATTGTTATGTGTAGTAGCATGTAGTATTCTAGAAATTTCCTTAATCCAGTAATCTGTCATATTTTACATTAGAACAGGATTTACCAGAAAGTCTACACTCTTAATTACCCCGTATTTTCCGCGTAAACTAGAACTACGCATCAACATGACTATACGAGGTTTTCTCTGAGAGTTTCAGCTTTTCCTACCCAAAAAGTCACATGGACGTACGATAGCGCACCTCAGGAAAAAAACAGACAAGCGACCACCAGGAAAATGAAAAATATGCCAAAAGTACTTATTGTTGGAGATGAGGCAGTAAAGGGAATCAGTGACGTTTGCAATCCCAAGAAAACGAGAGAGATTTCTTTTCCTGGTGACGCTGTATCTGATTTAACTCGCAAAGTACTCTGTCTAACCAGACAGCCAAATATTGAGACTCTAGTTGTGCATGTTGGACCCAACGATCTGGCAAAGCAAAAATCCGAGATTCTGATAAAGGACTTTAATATTCTTCTGAACACTATGGGGAGACGAAAAACACTCCAGGCTGGACATGATAAACAAATGGCAGATTAAAACCTGCTCTTCCAGCTCAGTGACCTTCATCGATAACCTCTGGATCTATTGGCAGCACTTTCACCTTTTAGGAAGAAGAGCTGATTTATACTTCATGGCAGTTTGCTACCAGAAATAAACGCTCATCTCTTAACACTTAACATGTTTTGATACCACAAAAAAGGTATCAAAACGTGCGGCTCGATCTCGGGAAGAGTGCTATTATTTTTTATAGGGAATCAGAGTTACCACGGCGACGTAAATAGCGAAAAATGAGCAAAATTTCCAAAATCATCAATCACTCAACCAATGTTTGTCCTATCAAAAGATTCATCCTCTCAAGCTGAATCTTTGCAGCTCCTGCAGAGTTGCCATTGTCCTCTGGACTGCTTTACTGATTTTTTATTTTTTTTGGCTTTGTTTTGTTTTGCTTGTCAGTTTTTGTGCATCTCTTGGCAGGTTTGCAGTTGTGCCACACCCTGTGCTATTGTGGTTCTTGATCTTCATGATGCTTTTCTTATTTACAACATTCAGAGGTCTTTCTAGATAAGCTAAATCAGTTTGTGGATTTTTATTTAAGAGCATCAGAGCAAAGGTGGGCAAGAAACAAATGCCCGCCATGATTTTTAGAATTTTACTTCCAAATCTAAGAACTATTCACGCTACATTGTGTTGTTCTGTCACCCGGTTTCCCCATAAAATATTCTGAAGTTTGTGGGTTACAAAATGTGACTGGGACTGTGCAGAGCTCTTTAGTGAGCCGTTTGATCCAAAACAAGGTTGTTGTTGACTTGTGATTTTTCAAATTCAGACCATGCACTTCTGAATGACATTCATATGCGACAAAACTACACGCACGACTTGCTGTTCTAGCCCTTAATTTTCGTTGCTTACTGTTTCACGATGGCTAGCAGATAAACCTCTGGGCATCATTCAGCTCTAAATCAACAAATCCAGTTGGACAGGGCAGACAGCAGATGACAGAAAAAGATGAACCAGCTTCCTGAGGGGGGGGGGAAGGAGAAGATGCAGAAAGTCCAGTGAGACTCCAAACCCCCATTATCTATGCCTTGATGACTCCTCTGGTGCAGAAATCAATAGTGTGCGACTGGCTCCGGGGGCACATGCCGCTGCAAGAGGATGACATCGTTTCCAAAATATCCATTATGGATGAAAGGACGGAAAATCAGTATAAAGAGATAAAGAGAGATAACGGGAAAAAAGCAAGGGATGTAAAGGAGTGACAGATATGTGCCACATTTTTCTATTTCAACTTCATCCTGTTTGCTTGTTTCTAGCAGAGTTTGTAACTCCAATATTTCCAGTTGTGGAAACACAACTTTCATCCTTGCTTTTTTTTTTTTGGTTTTCCTGTGCAGCTCATTCCCATGTCAGTATCTCTGTGTCCTCCCGGGCCACTGCTTATTAGCACTCTTCATGTCTCTGTAAACACTCATATGCCGCCCCCCTCCCCCTGTTGCTGTTCCCATGCTTTCTTTCATCCTCCTGCTTCTTCTGTGTTTTTGTGAGGTCACAGCTGGGAAGCCCTGTGATTTGACAGCCCCGTGTTTACGTGAGCTTGTGTTAGTGTGTGTGCATACGTGTGTAGACGCGATAGAAGGACGCAGGACGCCATGGCAGCGGCTGCTAGCAGTTTATCCTCAGGCACGCTCGTGCAGAGAGAAATGCAGCTGATGCGAACGCCGTTGACACAACGCTAAGGAGACTGCAGATGTTTGTGGGTGTGTTCACCTCCGGTTTGTATTAGCTCTAGTTTGGTGTGGGTGCATGTGTGTGTGTGTGTGTGTGTGTGTGTGTGTGTGTGTGTGTGTGCAGAGAGCAGCCAGAGTTGAGGGAGAAAGTTGAGAAGTTTGTTTGCTGTTCTGCGGTTATTGTCAGAGTGTGTGTTTGAGTGTTTCGCTCCACTCAGCCCTGCTGGCTCTGGGATTCTGTCCTTTGCAGAGAGAGAAGCTCATTATCTGTCCCAGAATGAAGCATCCTACCCAAAACTGCAGAGCTGCACATTCGGAGGAAGGAGAAACCTACTGAAGCATTATGTGTGTCCAGCTGCATCTGTGTTTGCGGCGACTATAAATTGTTCACTCTCAGAAAATGTCGGATTTGTATCACAGTGTCTGTGTCTGTAATCAATTGAAGTCAGCGTGCAAAAACCTGCTCTGAGTCTTGACAGTTATTTTTTTTTTCTTGTGATAGGTTGAGCTTTGAGGTGCAAAAATTCAGGGATTTTAGCCTGGTTGAAAAATCATTTAGACCCTTAATTGCGAATCGCTAAAATCCATTTTAGAGAAAGACAACTCAAACAACATTTTTACAGAAGCGAAGTATCTAAAGACAAAAATACATTGAAGTTGAAATTTTAGAGATTGGCCAAGTCAAAGTCCTGAACACAATCCCAGTTTCGGAGGAAGAATCTAACATTTATGAAGGAAACCTGTAAGCTGAAAGTGTATGAATCAATGTGTGGGAATGTAATGCAAGACTGCAGCTGACCAACACTAAAGTTTATTTAGTTGATGTTTTTAGTGGAATAAATGATTGGGGGTCGCTGATGTCTAAACTTAAATAACTTAGATATTTGATTTGTGCATGCCTGATGAAGGATTTTCGAACTTCCCTTGCTACGGCAGATTCATGCCTTCCAGCCTGTTTAACAGTGAGTCCAGTGTGATATGAATGTACCTGCCTCTCTTACCAGCAGTGGTATTGTGATAAAGTGAAAGTGATCGTTAATGTCAGTCAGCGTTATGAAGCATCAGTTGTTACAGGCCTTCCATTAATGTGGACTTCAGAACCAGAACGATGAATATGATTCAGGAGCGTTTAATGCTCTTAACTGCTTGGGAAACAGGAAGAGCTTTTTCCCAGAACCGTTTAGCTGCAACAAGAGTAATATTCCGTAACCACATCACTATTTTGTATTCGTAAAAGTTTAATGATAGTTGCTAAACCTGAAACTACTTGGCTATTGATTTGTTGAATTATTTCCACTGGACTGCATAATTACACATCATTTGGGGTAAGGGGGGAACAATGTAAACGGATTTCTCAGGGACGCACTTGTGGAATTGAAGGAAGTCGGCATTTTCGAGAGACTGAGATGAATATGGAGATGTCCGTCTCTTTACAACCAACAAACAACTTCGTCACGCATGCCTTTCTTGAGACAACATAATTTCACACTCGCCTAGATGCGGCAGCGTTTCTGCTCGACTGTTTTCACAGAGACTTAAAATCTAATTATTACTCTAAACGCTCAACTGATCATTGAAGCAGATTTGCTTTGTGATGCGGTTTGAAGAGTGATTCAACAAACTGCGGCGTGTCCAGCCTTAAAGCCGTCATCCCACCCCCCCACACTTTGCGCTAATCATTTGCCATGTTGTTCAGCCCAGCTGTGCAGAGGTTGGACACGGACAAGGCTTTGTACTTTCCCTTCCCCCTTTATGTGGCACTTCAGGGTGGCTATATCCACACTCGGCCTCCGGTTGGACGTCTCGTCTCGAACAAACCCCAACCCACCTCACAGTGTATAGAGCAGCAGTATCTATCGATATCGATGCCACACGTTGTTGATAGTTAGTAAAACTGGTGATAAATTACCTGTAATTTTTGTCCGTTATCTTTTCTTTTTGCACCTCTTTTGTCTTTGTCGCACTAAAAACAAGTCTCCCGACGGGAGCTAAATGTCGCTCAGGGTGCCCTGCTTTTACCCAAACCTCTCAGCACATGCACATGCACACAAGAGCTCTTTTGGGTGCCTTGGGTGCAATTTGGTCTCTTCTCTTAAGTCAACCCCTTGGCTCATTGTGCCTCTGCTCTCTTCGGCTGACTCACTGAGCAGTAATGAAAGGCTGAAAGAACAATCAGCTCTGCACTATCAAGAGCCATTTACTCTGCTCTTAATCAACGCATGTCAGGAAAGTTTTATATCTTTTATTTGAAAAAAAAGAAAGCAAAAGAAAAAACATGTTATTTACATTAAATGATCCAAATGTTAACGAAAGGCAAAAGAAGGAGGAATGAATGAATGAAGCTGTTTTTTTGTAAGTGTCACAAACACGAGTCACCAGGTGCTTTTTATGTTCCTCATTTTTTTATGCATCCAGCCACCTTATTATGCTGCTGATATGGAGAATCGTATCAAGCATGATCAAAGCGAACGGGAACTGTGAGCTCGGCAGGTTTGAGAAGCAACGGCACAAATTAGAAATTAGACGAGACATTGACGGCATCACCGCAGCTGCTTTCTGCTTCTTACGTGGAATTAGTTCGGAGTAATTTGCAAAGTTGTCCGCATGATCAGTCATCTGCCGATTATAATGAGCAGGAAAGAAAAAAAAAAAAACTCAAGAAAACTGATTTTTAAATTACTATTCTGGTCCTAATTTCATTCCTCAGTCACAAATTAGAATACTATTAGTCTACTGAACTAAAAGAAAACAACATGAAGAAACAAGAAACTTGTCGTTTGCATTAAGTGGTTGTCAGCCTTTCCAAAGGAAGTAATTGACTGAAAAACGTGTTTTTAAATTAATACAAAAAAAGAAAAACATTTTCAGCTTTGATATGTTGGAGCTTCAGCTGAAGCGACTTTTCTTTCTTTGGGAAAACAGTCTTTTTTCTTCAAATACGGCTGATTTAGATGTACCTAGAGTTACAAACATGCAAACAGACGTCAGACTGACCGTAGTGTAACCGTACTGCAGCTCTTGCTTCAGATTAAAACGAGAAATCTGAGCTTCTACTTTAGGATTAGAGGAATTGTGCTGAGTCAGAAATCCTGAATACCTCAGGTAGAAATAAAATGACAAATAAAGCCAGTTATTCTTTTACGCTCTATCCTTACACTCTTTGAGCTGCTACATGCTGTTAGCTTCCTGAGCATTTGCTCTGGTTTTGATTAGCCACTAAGCTCATACTCTATGAATAACAGCAGAGCGCCTGATAAATGGGAGATTTTTCTACTTCTTTGCATAATTCTGCTGCCTTGTTGATCTAAGTTGAAGCCGTCAGATTAGATTTGCTCCCGAGCACCAACTGCAAATCTCTTGACCTCATCCATTAGCCTAAATGACTCAAAGGTTAAGTGCGGACATTTGGAGGCGGCTGATTTCATTGAGTACGTCCTGGCATCGGTCCAGCGTCTTTACCTCCTCGCAAAAAATGCTCTCCCGTAGCCTCTCCATGTCTGCCGATATTATTTGAAATCGCTTTGTGGTGAGTGACGAATGATGCTAAATCCTCACACAGAAATGTCGTCATTCACGTCTCACATTCTGTCGGTTTTACATAATGTAATCAGGCGTCATCAGTGTAACAAGGCCAGTTAGGATTCATGTCTTCCGTGGATGCAGTGACAATTAGAAAAGAGCTGTGAACTTTACTGCCTTTAATGTAGATGTAATGTAGATCTCACTCAATCTGTGCTACACCTACTCAGCATCTTCTTTATTTTTGCAGCTCAGAGGCTCCCAAACAGAGCAGAAGCCTCCTGCATCTGATTCCCTGCCATAGACTCAGTAAAAAAGAAAAACCCTCACACACGCACACACAAAAACAACCTTCACCTGGGAATAACTGAATAAAATCATCTTTTGCTGTTTACTCATGGGTAAGTCGTGCTGAGAAGCTTTACGCATGCCGTCCTCCGCACTCCTTGTTTTCCGCTGTTCTCATTCTCTTGCATGTGGAGAAAGTGCTGCGCGACTTGACGAACTTTTCAGGAAGCTGCCGTGTTTACTGTAAGTTTAACAGCAGCCTTTCTCCAAGCCTGGATGTGGCGCCAAAGCTGAAGTCAATTCAGACCCAGTCTGAGGAAAATACTGACGGAAAATCTTTGTAGTAGACATGCAAGCGAGAAGAGAGACCTGAATGCAAAGCGGCGCACTTGCATAAAACTGGTCGTTAATACATTTGATGTTCAGGGAAGTTCGGCTTATGAGCGGTCCGTTTCAGTTTTGTGCGCAAATTATCGATTTGAACCGGAAGAAAGACATTTGGTGAAGAGATACCTCACGCAAGTCACGGTGTAAAATTGTGGAACAATAAATTTGAATAAATGTGTCTTCTACTGTATTAGTACAAACAAGCTCAGAGACAACTGATTGATTTTTTTTGCACTAAAAATTCTTTTGTATTTTAGAGTGTGAGAAATTCAGCCTGCTTAAACAACAACGATACCATATTATGCTTCTTATCGATGGAGGAACTCTGCTGGACAGAAGGTTTTCATGCAACATAAGCCCTCTTTGCAGACATAAGGATGATGACGATATAGCTGATAATATGGGCTTAAGATGGTGGTGAGAGTGGAGAAATCAGGTATGTGGCCCCCCATGTTTTCAGTTTGGTTGGGGGTGTCCCTGCGTGTGTGTGTGTGTGAGTGAGTGTGAGTATGACAGAAGGATTTAAGGGATTAAACCTCGGCCACAGCGAGACGACCCCTCTCTGGGGCATCCTCCCTGCAGGGAGGCTCGCTTACTGGTGTCCTATTTGCATGGCTCCCTGTCCTGCTCAGGGAATTGGCCTTTTTCCTTCCCCATCATCCCTCCCTCCTGCTTTGCACCTTGAGAGATTGCTCCCATCCAGCAGCGCGGCTTTTTTTCTTCTTAGGCAGACAATAGAGAGGAGTATTTAGGACACTTGGCAGGGTCGGCGTATAGGAGGGGACGGAGGACACGGGCTGCTAAGGGCCTTTGCATGGTTTCCACGTCCATCTGCGCGAGACCGCCGGGACTTTGCCGATGCAAATTCACTTTAGCTGCTTTGGGTCGGGACCGCACAAGAGTTTCTGTTTGGTGATGACGAAGAAAAAAACCCCACTGATGATGCTGCATAGTGGACTATTCACACCCTTAATTTTTATTTTGGAAGAATCACAAGAAACACAGCAGACAGGTCACGGGTGAAGCTTTGGAGAGGTTTTAAACAAAATTTGGTGATCAAACAAAATTTCAAGCTTTAAACGGCCAAATGAAATGTGTTCGATAACCTTGATATTTACCTCTTATTATTCACATTTAGTCGGTCAAAGTTGTTCATAGTTGCATTAATGAATTTAACAGTCTTCATGTTTCAAAGCAAAGTCGTGCCGCACTCATTTCTTGTCTTATTACTGGACAGTTTGGTCTGGTTAATCTGTGACGTAGGATTTATACACTCTAATCTAGTCAGGAGGATAAAGAGAAAAACCATTAAGCCTTTCAATTAAATGCATATTATTGTTGATACCCAACAAAGCGTGGTTCATAAATAACATAGATTGTCTATCTAAAACCTGACAGTGTGTAAAATCTGTTTTTATTGATTGATTTGTTTTTTGGTGTTAATCAAGCTGCGTTAATTGGAGCCCTGCAGCTTCCTGTTTTGTCAGTGCAGCTTTGCCTTCAAGAGTGAGCTGAACTCTGTCGTCTAGTAATAACACTGATTTATGGGAGTTTACCGTAATGGTCATTGAGGTTTCAAAGCATCTTATTGGTTTTTCTGAAGAAGCGTCTTCCTTAAAGTCTTTATTAGCCAGATGTGGATGGATGTCATTACGCAGAGCCCTCTTCTCCTGATTGAGAACAAGTTTTTTTCTTTCCAGACCTTTGACCTTTATGATACAATTAATCATACCTAATGTGACACACTTTAAATAGCTTGACGCATATGGCACATTTTGCTGAGCAGGATCATGTGGGTAAGTGTAAATCAGTCTTCCAAGACTGTGGCTTTAAGGTCAGACCCCTTTCTGAGCTGTGATAGAATAAAAAAGGGTTACTCCTGTGAAAAATGATTATTACCTGCAGGAGAAATTATGTTGAGTGTGCAAAATGAAATGAGAGCTTTTCAGGTCACCTCACATTTATTTATATGCGGGTACTCATCTTGGGAATGTAGGAATTTTGAGAATTGAAGAAATATTTCAAATATTCTAACTTGAAGAATTGTGTAATCCCACTTCTCGGTTTGTTCAGTTAGAAAAACTGACATATTTTTTGATTCAATTACTGTAATTTTAAGGCTGGACGTCCTTGTTTTGTTTCTTAGTTTTAGAGAGTGGAGAGAGAGAAAAAAACAAGGTACAGAGACATAGACAGTTAATTATTGTAGAGTTTATTGTTGTAATTTAAAAAACCAAATCTTAGGTCCGTATTGCCCATTCCCTGTTCAGATTTGTAATCTTTTCACCAAGTTGATTTACTGCGGCTACCTAGCCGTCTTGTTGCTTGCCAAGAAAAAGGCTACGGCAATAATAATTTTTCAGAATGAGTGCTTGACATCGAGCTTTTACGCTCGGTCACAGACACCGCCTGGTTTAAAGCTTAATGACATGCATGCAGAGGACCCAGCTTTGCTGTTCACAGACTGAATGACTGAGGTCATTGATATTCAAACCAGCTGAGTGTAGTGAAGCATCGTGGCCCTGGGTGGCATGGTGTTAACAGCAGGGGTTTGGATAAATAGCCTATATTAGTGTAGCTCGTTCTAGCAGGTGAAATGCAGAGAAAAAAGAGGCAGAAGGAAGTATGAGGAGGAGGAGGAGGAGATGGGGGAAACACTGAGCAATAACTGGATGGTTTTGAGAATGATTACATCATGAATAACACTGATTTTGAAGCAGTGGGGAATATTTGCAGTAGATGTAATATCTTTAGCTGAGACGGTCGTGCTACTAAATCCTCCAACATATCGAGAAAAAAAAATAAAAAATCAGGGGCTGTGTTAGTAATCACATCCTGTGTGCTGCAATATCAGAGAGGTATGTACTTACAGCTGCATATGCATTTTAGTAACTCGTGTATCGGGCGTGATTTGTGTACGGAACACAGGGAGCAAGAAAAACAAAATTGCGTATTGCAGAAGTGCATGTTTTTACTCCCGTCCCTGCTGCTTTCTTAACTGGAAAATAAAGGTTTAAATCACTAATGCTCGCCATGCTGTTGTTATTCACCACTATGTAACTTTGAAAAACCTTAAAGTTACTGCAGTGTAAAGGTGTGGCAAAAAATATATATAACGTTTTTTTTTTTATTAAACTGACTTTCTCTATCATGAAGAACAAGGAAGAGCTGCAGAGATCCGTAGCTCAGGTAGGAGAAACTGTTGCTAGGGCAACGCTTAGCTGTGGGCTTTACGAACCTGACCGTCACGGTACACTGCCAAGAGGAAAGCCGTTTAGGAGCAACAGGAAACTTAGAAGAAGGTACTTGGATCACATAAAATCAAATTTTGCATACATATAAACTTCACATCATCCCTAAACACACTGACTATCCACACAGTGACAACTGGTAGTGGGAGCATCATGCTGGTGCAAAGCCTTTCTTCAACATGCAGTCAGAGCTACAACAGACTGATTTAGACCAAACAATATCTTCACTGATATGTGAAACAGTGACAACTCTTTTAAAGGAAAAAAAAATAAATCTGACTTTGTGTATGTAAGGATACATATCTGTCACATCTGTCATCTTAAAATACATATTTTTATATGCTTTAATGCGACAGCTTTTTGACACATTGATGGCATGGAAAATAACAAACGAGTACCTTTAGTGATCTACAATGTGTAACATAAATATGTTTTTGCTGCAAGAAGAAAAATGGCCGTTTTTTTTTTTTGTCTGAACTGCTCAACAATTTCCTGTCTATGCAGCTCGGATTATTCAGATCTTTTTCAAATGCTGTGGTAACTGATGTGCATATCCTGCTCTTTACAGAATCACAGTGTTTTGGGAGATAAACGTTGCTTCCTGTAGACTGTTTAGTCTCATTTCCCCTGGATACAGATCACCTTATGTTTCAGAGCAGGGAGTTCAAGTGACAAGCAGGCTGAGTGTGGCCTTTTCTTGACGCTTAAGATCAATAGTTTTTGCCATAAATAATTAATTCTTAGTGGGAAAATGGGATTGATTCAGCATCAGTAAGGAATCCATCACAGCTCGTGTCTCATTCTGGAACATATGTACTCATATCGAGTGTATGAGGTCATGTTAGGTGAAATGGTTGTTTTTGTTCTCTCTCTGTCTCCATTTAGACAAACAATGGGACAAAATACATTTATCAGTGTTTCTGACATTTTTCAACGTGAATATACAGGAAACTAATAAACTGTCATTTTCTTCAACATCGATAAAATCACTGTTTCTCCAAACGGATTATGTCAGACTCAGTACGTCTCTGTTTCATCTTAGTTATATTTCAGTCGATGCTGCTCTTTGTCTTTGCTTCCAGTATGTTTGTCTAAATGGCATTGTCGGCTGAAATCTAAAAATAAATAATGCAGTTTTATGAGCAGGCCACATACAGTCTGCATTGTCCTCCCTGTTTCAGTGGCTCTGTAATATAATGCTGGTAGCGCTAATTCGGTCTACAAAGAAATTCATTGACCAGTTGTCCCAGTTACCTGCTTCCCTAGTTACCAGAGGAAGCAGGTAACCAGGGCAATACATGTATGGTGTTCTTTCTGAGAAAAAGATGAGAGGATCAATAAAAGATGAAAGGATCAATAATAAGTAAATTAGAGCCTGGGGCCTGCCGCAAAGCTGAGGACAAAGACATAGAGCAGGGGTTGTTGTTGGACGTTAGCTGACTGCATTTATGAGGGAAAATAGGAAGAAGGTTTGATTACTGACGTGTGCAGATGCAGGATGAACGCATTCAGACACAAAAGAGCATCGTAGAAATAATTGAATTGTTTAATCAAATACCAATATGCTCATGATCAGTAAAGAGTATTTTTCATTTAATAATGAGACTTTTAAATCATGCATTTTTTTCACAATGTAACAATTTTCAATTGCTGAATTTGAATTGCTTGATTACAGAATGTCTGAATTACAGCACATCGGCCACCTCTTTTTTCTTCTTTTTGTCAAGCTCTTTTTATTATTATAATCTTAAGTTTCAGTGCACAAGGGCTTTATGTCTGCCCTTTGACCTTAATCCTGAAAGCATAGCTGTGGAAACTATGCTTTCAGATCTTTGCTCTCTGAGTCTCTTCTTCAAACAAGGGGCTCCAATGTCAGAAGGACGGAGAAGGAGGAAAATTGATGGATTGAGTTTTCCTCCACAGTACGAAGCCCCAAGTCAGACATCTAATCTGTCACAGATTTAAAGTTCTTGATTTGCCGTCTTGTCTCCAGATGCCACCTGTAGTCATGACATATAGATGAGGAAAGCAGCAATTTCTAATGTTTTTTTATTTCCCAAATCTAAAGCTTCTTCTTATATTGTTTGTTTTGAAACAGGCCACAACAAAAGTCACTTTTTTTATGTTTTGGACTTCTTGTGAAGTGGATGAAGTGGAAGGGGGATGGTGTGGTTAAATTGACATTTTGGCAATATTTTCAAATCCAGACCCCTTAAACCTCAGAATGTAAAAAAAAAAAAAACATTTCCACCCACTTAGTTATGCAGTTCCCACCGGAACGAACACTGGAAGGCCTTTAGGAAACTTGGAGTCATAAAACAATCACTAGTGACGCTATCGATCCTCAGACTGCAGTTAAATTGTAAAATTAGCTCCCGAAGGCTTCTGCCGTCGGTAACACGTACGAAGCTTTCAGAGCAGTGAGACTGAGCTTTGAAAGTGACGTAAGGACACAGAAGAGCATTAAAATTCAGGTGGCAAAGCAAAAGGCTCGGGGTACACAGCCTGACAAAACCTTTGCTGAAATCAAGCTAACAGCGGTAATAGCTCTGCCGTCATCATGGGGTATGATTTATGAGGAGAAGAAATGGCCTTGTTGAAGGGCTTTCATGTCCAAGGCCTGTAATACCTGGTGAAAGATGGAGTGTTTCCATCCCAGGCATTCAGGCCGCTAAGTTAGCATGGAGGAAGTGCAGGGCGGCATTAATACTGATTGTATAGACCTGCTATCTACTGCTCTCATGTGTTATCGCTTATCAATCCATTGACCACTCTTAATGGCATGGATGGGATTGATTCCTTCAACGCTCCAACACTTTAATGGTGCCTCTCTTGTTTGCCCATAATTTCTCTAGAGTAGGGCCATTTAGGATTCACGAGAGACAGAAATAACAGCTGCAGTCGCAGAGCGAGGCTATATGAGGTAAATAGATGACCAGATCGCCATTGGCAGTCTTCCCACATCCATAGCATTTTTTTTCCCCCTTCAGATTAAAATGAGTCTTTGCATAGTATCATTGCTGGCTACAAAAGCACCCCTCACCCCTGCAGCCACCAAACTGCTGCTTTTGAAAGGCTGGTTGCTAAGATACAGCCCCTCGTAGAGATGAAATCCCCACTGTATGGCTGTCTTACAGCTGTACAGCTTAGCCGTTACTCTATGTTCAGCATGGCGGACCAGTGGTGTGGGTTACAGTGTGGCTGTGTGTCTCTGCCTGTGTGCAGCTTGAGCTGCAGTTCTGCTGCTGGTGTTATGCAAACTGCCAATTACACGTGCTCTCCTTCTTGTAATCTATTGTTGGCAAAATGACTCTATTTTTCCTGAGAGCTCTGAGATCTCACTCCTTCTGTCACACCTCTAAATCTCTCCCAGCTGACGGCTCAAAGGCGCTCATGGAGAATCGATAGTTTTTGCCTCATGTTCAATTACACTCCAATCAGGAGGCGCCAATCCAGCGTGAGCGCGGGAGGGGTGGGACGAATGGACAGGTGCGGCGTTACTGATCTGATGCTCGGCGCTCAGAAACCAGAAAATAACTAAATGCGAGTCTGACAGCAGGCTGGTGAGAAAAATAGATGTTCAGATTGGGGTTTCTGACACAGACGGAAATCGCACCGCAAACGAGAAAGCCGAGATGGAGTCGTTAAGGTTTGGGAAACGCATCTGCGTTGATACTCAGGCTTTCATTTTCCGGTTAATTTCCCCTGAGATTTTGTTAAGAGGATGTTGGGTTGAAAAAAAAAAAAAAAGTTCATGAATATGACTTTAAAGTTTTGGTCTGTCTACCATGTACTTTTTGCACCTCTGCTGCTGAAGCAGTAGAGATTATTATTTCAGTCTAAACATCTATATCTGAGCTTTAATTATATATCTTTCAGAAATTATATATCTTTCAGAATTTTTTTTTTTTTTTCCCTGAAAAAAAAAAAAATATATATATATATATATATATATATATATATATATATATATATATTTTTTTTTTTTTTTTTTACAGTTAACAATATTAACTGTAAAACTGAATGCATTAGGACAGACTGCTTGCTTTTAAAAAAAAAATATATATATATATATATATATATATATATATATATATATATTTTTTTTTTTATATAAAAAAAAAATATATATATATATATATATATATATATATATATATATATATATATATATATATATATATATATATATATATATATATATATATATATATATATATTTTTTAAAGCAAGCAGTCTGTCCTAATGCATTCAGTTTTACAGTTAATATTGTTAACACACCTTGAAAAGCTATTATTCCCTTTCTTGCTCTTCTGTTTTATCATTTCATCAGGGCCGTGCAGAGACCACTAAAGGGGCAGGTGCTCAAAAAAAAAGGGCACATCTAACCGCATTTTAGGACAGAATATTTACAAAGCCACACAGCTTTCAGAATTTAATAAACAATGATAAATTACAAAATTGTGAGAGATACAATCAAAGCTAAGGAAAATCTCTATATAGAGCATACAACTATGCATATGTAAGATATTTTATTAGTAATTTCTTTCTGCAGGTCTATTTTGTTATAGGAAAGTATTGCAATATTCAAACATATTTAGCAAGATATGTAAATCAGAGCTAGACCACCAGACACATTTTGTCTTTACAGAATTGCACTATTAAAAATGTAAACAAGGGCACAATGCAACCTTTTAGTGTACTGGAATCTATAAAACAAAGAGCTGCCTGTTTGCTACACCTGCAGTGGAGATGAAGATGGTCCATTCAGGAAAGCAGAGCTGCATCAAACTTTAACGTGGAACTGAAGAAAAAAACAAAACAAAACACAAAAGCAAAAAAATTATTGTTAATGGATGTCACCATGAGAAAAGCCTTCTGAGTTTATTTATTTATTTATTTCAGACAGAAAAAACAATCAAGAAAAAAAGAAAAAACAAAATAAAGTAGAATGAAACAAACTTAAGAGGTAAAATGTAAAACAAATTATTCTGCCCATGTGACAAGCAAATTATATATTTTCTGTTCGAAAAGGAGCAGGTAGAAGATATAATATCTTATAATGTCCTGCCCCTTTCCTACTTGTCAATGTATAATCAATTCACTTTCAGAACATCAAAAAGAGACAGCTTGTTTCCATTTTACATGATATTTAACTATGTACAATTATTTTAAATACTAATTATATCATCAATTGCATTATAGACTTTTAAACAGTCATCTTATATAGCATATTTTGAAATAAGCTCTGTTTTAATCAGTTTTTTAAATTGGTTTACATTTGTACTTTTTTTAAAACTCATCATTCAATCCATTCCAGACATTTACTCCACATACAGAAAAACAAAAACTCTTCCTGGTTCTTCTAATATGTTGTTTTTTTAAATAATAAATTATAACCACCCTCTCTGTCACCAAACATTTCCTGTATATTGGGTGGAAGTTTCTGATTTCTGACCTTCAACATGAATTGTGAAGTTTTAAATATTACAAGATCCCAGAATTTCAGTATATCTGATTTGATAAATAACTGGTTTGTGTGTTCCCATTATCCCACTTTATGTAGTATCCGGATAGATTTTTTTCTAAGACGTATAATGGCTGTAAATTTGTTTTGTATGTATTCCCCCAAACTTCCACACAATGTGGAGTCTTGCCTAAATAACTTTTTTAAAATTAAAATCACACATTTTTGTCTCATGAAGTGAAATAATTATTTGCAAAACAAACTTATTTGCACTTGTCATAAATCTTTTCTTGCTATTCTAAGTTTTTGTTTGTGACTCAAAGTTTTGCTTATGATTCTCACATGACATCGTGGGCAGGGCCCAAAATCACAACAAAACATTTCTGATATGTGCAAATAAAAGTTTGTTTGGCAAATAACTTTTTAAGTTCACAAGACAAAAGTGTTATTTAATTTTAAAAAAGTTTATTAAACTAAACTTTTTGTAAAAAAAAAAAAAAATCATTACAATTCCAAAAGTTTTGATTACAATTTTATTTTACTTAACTGAGGTTAGCTTTCTTTTTTTTCATTGAATAATTGGGGGAAAATTAACTGCATACTCTGTGAACCAGACCCTAAACTTAAAGTCTGGATTGAGTTTTTTCCCCTTCATTAATGACACTTTTATGTATACATTATATCTATCATGGTAATTCAGGGTGAGTTCTTTTTAATTCTAGATGAATATCCTTGTTGGACTTTTAGTGCTATTCTCCTTCAAGGTACATTAACCTAACGCTAGAATAAATGCAATGTACATTATGCAGCAAAGGAAATTAGAAGATCGGACATGTATCCATTATGGAGATGATCGGTTTTGGACGGGCGATGTGCCCCTATTGCATAAACAATACTGAATAATGACTGCTACCATTAACGATACAGGGAAGAAGGTTTTTAGTTCTCTAGCTTTGCTAGCAAAGTCGTTAGCTAGCAGCTAGCTAATAGCACATCAACAGCAACTTAATGTCTGTGTGATAAAATACTGAATCGATATATAAGAACAGTTTTTCCTCACCTGGTTGTCTCCTCCCGCTCAGTAGTTCTTCAGAGAAAGGCAGTCTGTCAGTGTCTGTTGTATTTCATCACCTCTCTGCTTAAACCGCTACTCCGTGCTGAAGCAGAAACGACACTACAACGGTTTCCGTCATCTGACAAGTAGCAAGTCTACTCCACTTTATTCACCAAAAATGTTTTTTTGTTTGATTTTTTTAATTCACCAAAAGCTGTTCTGTAATCTGGAACGTTCACTACGTTCAGCTACGCAGCTAGCCGCTTTATCTCACTGTGCGAAAGGCAACTGCGTCATGCGTCACGGGCAAAAGGTCAAAGGTAACAAGGTGACCGGCTTATTATGTTGTACAAAAAAACCCCAACAAAAAACAAAATAATTTTAGTACATGTTATTATGTGTCAGAAGAGGGCTTTGGAAATAATAATACAAAAAAATAAATAAATACAATTAACCAAAAGGGCCCTTGGGGGCAAGGAGCAAAAGGGACAGGTGCTCAAGCCCATTTAAATCATCTATGTATTGTTGTTTAGAGTTTGATATGTAGATTACACATAAATCTACTCTATATTAGTTTTCGTTTTCAAATGCTTAATGTGCAGCGTTTTACTTAAGCTCAATATCATGACTGTCCATATATTAAGAAAATGAAAATCTGTTGGATTTTCCTGTCTTGTTAGTGAGGAAAACTGTAGGAGCCTTCTTTCAGTCAGCTGTCCAGCAGTCAGCAGGGATGGCTTGAGTGAAAGTGGTGCTTTCACAGAAAACCTCTGGTACACGAGGCACTTTTTATGTCACTTCAATAAAAGGATTTTAACAGAAAAATGCAGCACTTCTGAGACCCTCTGAAACCTGTGCACCGGTCACACGCTAAAGCCTCCTTCAAACTGAAACGGCGTTTTGTTTCCAAACCGACTGAGAGATTGTGCCATCATCTTTGGAAACGTAATTGTGCCCAGTCTGGGAATGTTCAAACAATTAGCCAAAAGTCAGTCATCAAACGTCAATCCATCACCAGACTGTGCCTTTGAGGCTGACAGGAAGCAGAGACGTGTGTGTGTGTGTGTGTGTGTGTGTGTGCTAATGTGTGCCGAGAGACAGAGATTGGCTGCTGAAGCTTGATGAAAGCTGCTGTTTGGTCCTGATATCATCCCCTGTCACAATGGTGGGCAAGTGATGGATGGATGGATGATGAATATGAAGGAAATACAGTTCATTGAACGTCTTCTAACTGTAGCGTAAGCACAGTCAGGGACTCCCAGCTTTTAAATTCTATTCCTACTGCAAGGACAAACAATCTAATATTAAAGCCACTATTCTTTTTTTAGCCTCATGCTTTTCTTTTTTCGCCATGAAAAACTGGAGCTTGGCTCGTCAAAAGCCTGTATAAATGACACTGAATGGGTTCCTTTAAATTGAGCAGAGGAAGATCACACAGTTCAAGGGTAATACAGACTGCAAGAACAGAGAAATGTGGTTCTCTCTCTCTCTCCCTCTCTCTCTCTCTCTCTACCTCTCTTCCTCTCCTGGGGGTCCGAGAGCAAAATGACATCATTCTGTTCTTGCAGCTTGTTCCTGACACATATTCTGGGCAGAAGGGTTTTGTGTGGTGTCTGAAGGAAGAACGTGGGTGAGAGAGACATATGAAGACTTCCCAGGAATCCTACACTCGAGTTCTTGTGAAGAAGTATGAAATGTCCTGCATGTCCGCAGCCCTGAAAGAGAAGACATATTTGTTCTTGTGGAATATGTCCTCGCCTTTATTGGTGAACCGGTAAAAAAGAAAGAAAAAAGAAAACTTTTACTTACGCAGTAAGATTTCTTTTTTTTTTTTTTTTTTCTTTTCCTCTGCAGAGACTTTATTAGAGCCTTAAACAGTCTTTCTTTCTGTTTTCTTATCTCATTTAGGAAAACCAGGGCGTCCCGCTCATGTTTCATCAACCAGGTTTCTAGCTGTGACCCCACCAGGTGGTTCTCGCTCAACACCATGCTGCTCCTCGCCCTGCTCCTTCATCTCCTGGCCTTCTCGCTTGCAGGTTTCTATCAAAATTAAGTTTAAGGGGAAAGGTGAAAAAGAAAAGAAAAACAAAGTGCAATAATGATTGAGCTTTTTTATGGGAAATTGAATTCTAAGTTTCAATTTGTTTTTGGCCATAATCAACAAAATTACAGGCAATAAACACACCGCTAAAGTTTTTACTTTCTGAGATGATTTTTACTTTCTGTTTGAGTTGTAACGTGTCTCGTCTCAGAGATGGCCACTGAAATCGCAGCTATGAATTTGGCAGCTATAGTTGCTTAAATGCGACTGAGAAAGATTTAGAATTTCAAAGAATTTTGCTTGTTAGCTTCAGGTTGCTTTTTCCCCTTATTCCATCCAACAACATCCAACGTCCAACAACCAACAACCCATTTGTCCAAAAAAGAAAAACATGATGTCCTTCAGCAACTCCGCAAACAGGCTTATGAATGACTGTCGACAAAGCATGAAAATCCAACAGGTGGTTTGGATAGTCGCACACGTTTTTCTTCATAGCTGTCAGTTTATCCCTTAGCTGAGGAATGAGGAAGACAAAGTGTGAACAAGCTGCTGAAAAAGTGTTTGGTTTGGGATATGAATCAGGGTATAAGTTGAGCTGCGTGGAAACTAGGAAAATCTGATGTTAATGAAACAGGAAAGTTACTTTAAAAAAAAAGTATGCTGCCATGTTTTGGTCAGTTTAAGGTAAATAAACATTGAATGGGTGACTAAGGGAAAAAGATACATCCTGTACATTAGAGGGCTTAAAGGTTTAGTTCTGTACCATCAGCTCAAAACAAAACAATCTAGATAATAAAGTAAGCTTGAAATGTCCAAGTCGGTGAGATTGATTGTATTCCCACTCCATAGACAATTCACAATTATTATTTAAACTTATTTCACACGAAACAACAAAAGACAAACATGTGAATCTACAAGATTCAGCTCTTGTTTCTCTTGATTTTTAATCATGACTTTAAAAGGCAGCACGCTTCTTTTATATTTGTGATTACAATATAAAGACAGTACACTCTGCACTTCCTTTACATCTTTAGGAACTTTAAAAAAAAAAAAAATCACTCCTGTAGTAAGACAGACAGCAGTCAGTCAGCTCACTCTGGTCTTCACTTTAGCGAGGGGACATCGGCTTGACATGTTTGTTTAGCCGCAGCATGAACAAAGTGTGATGTGACATTAACGCTATGACAGCTTGGGAAATGTCAAGCTCACTGTACACTACATCCACAGTGTAAGGAGTGTGCAGGTTTTCTGCGTTTTGTCATTGGGAATAACTACGCTGCAACCAATTTGTTGTGCAACTACCAGTAGCAGCTTTTAACATCACTCGTCTTATACAAAAGACAGGAACATTATAAATTGCATTTTTTAATTTACGGTTTACGAATGTAATGTTGTGTAGGCAGTAGGGAAGTTTTTAAGCCAAATGTATGCGTTTGCATCATTTTAAGCGTCGTTCTTTTACAAATGTAAAAGATCGGAGTCTTGTGCTGTAACAGTGCAGAATTTTGATTTGATGATTAACGTTGAATTCTCTGCTGCAGATTCATCAGAGCAAGGGGCTGCGCTGGACCCTTTTGAAGGTAAGACAAATAATCTTCCTCACAATTTGCACTTTAATCTATTTCTAATCGTACCGTGTATATATTTTTTATTGTCATGCTAATTAAGGTCTGCGGTGTCTAAAATATGACTCTTTTAGCTTTCTTCTTTTTGTGGGAAGATGCCGTGATATCCACTCACTTGTTAATGATCTTTCTCACTGTGGAGTGGTAAACTTTAAATTGTTTTTTTTTTTTTCCCGTCTCTCTACTGTCAATGCTGGTGTTACTCCCTCCAGGCATCATGTTGCACATGACCGTCGTGTTCAGAGTAACAAACCACTAAAACTCCTGCTTTAATACTAAAGGTCACTTCCTTAGATGACCAGTTGTTTACTAGGACTTTTCTGCTTGTTAGACCCGAAGGCAGCACCATGGATGTATATAATCAGGATCGGTTTTTAACATGAATAAATAACCGTTCATACAGCCATTCCTTTCAACAATCAACAGACTGTTGTGTTTGTTTGTTTTTTCATTCAAAGCCAAGTGAATTATTTCTAGTAAACAAACTTTACTGTTCACTACTGTTCTTATGCAGAACATGCATATGAAAATCCTAAAACAATTTTGGTTTTCAAGATTTATGTTTGGCCAAAGAATGATTGCCAGTTGCTGTCATTTCTTCTCACCTTAATACCTGGGAAACAATAAAACATGTCTCTGAAACACCACAAAGTAAGCTTAGTAAGCTGAACCAACTGTCATCTAATCTTTAATTTAATAAAAAAAAAAAAAAAAACTTCATAAAAAAATTTAAAGACAATGTTAGAAACTATAACATAAACTAGAACCCTTCCCACTTTGCTGTCTGTTTCAGGAGCATAAGTAAACATGTTGCGATATGAAAATACCACTGCCTTATATAAAGAAACAGACTTACAGTGTTATACCTTATTGCCATTCCTACTCCCTCATTCCACATAACCATGTAGATAAACGGCTACATTTCGAGGTTTTCTTCCGCTGGTTTTACAGAAAGCAGAGAGCCGGAGTCTCCTCATGTTTTCTGTGATGAGGTGGCCTTGGAAGAAGCCGTTATTTATAGAGAAGCCTCTGGGTGTTGACAGAGCTCCTCTTTAAGTGCATTAGAGCTAATATTTGTTTAGCTCCTAGCGTCGTTCCCGCAGTTCTTGTATTAGAGCCGGATATTTAAAAAAAAAAAGCTTTAAATTTTGCTTGTTTGTGTTCCTCATCATAGAATACTCTTTTAATAAAACTATAAATATGTAAAGGACATATAGATGCTATCACCACAGCAGATTAAGAATTACAAACCAGATTCATCAGAGCAAGGATATACACTGATAGCTAACAACATCATTGGGTAATGATATTTTACCCAGTGATGAGTAAAACACATTGACTCCCCAGTATTAGGAGGACATACTTAATAAAGAGCATGAGGAATATGTTTATAATAGAATAAAGAAATAAAATATATTCCTACAGTACTATGACGTATGCAATATTTTCATGATGACAGTTATTTCAGCGTTCAGATGACGAATCTCTTCGTTATACTGTAATAATCCACAGCGCCGATCACTACTGAAGATAGCACCACATTTGAAACTAATCAAAAACAGTTATCGCAGTTATTGTTCTGCGTCTGTGTGCAGATAATATTCTTCAAACAGGTAACATAATGGCCACAAACATGCTTTATCAAGACGATCTCATCTGAAAGAAACCACAACTTTGTGGTACAACTTCATTAACTTCAACGGAGCCCAGACAAGGAAGAAGGTTGCGGCCATTAAAACATTGATTTACTTGATTATATCTTAGACCATGCTGAGTTATTTGATGTTAAATATATGCAGCTTGCCACAAATATGGCAGCGGTTCAGACATGTAGAAGCCAAAATGAGTAAACAACCTGCTGTGGTCTCAGACTGACTCATTTGAGCTCGCTATGTTGCAAGCTGCACTCTGCGGAGGTTGCTGTGGTTACTTGAGGAATAACTGCGCCTGGGCAAGAAGAGATGGGCCAAAAATAACACTTATTGATTTTCTTCAAATTACCAGAAGAAATGTGTAAAAAAAATATATAACTCAATAAAATTTGCAGGAGGATGTCAGAAATCAGTTGCATTCTGTAAATGTGTGCTTCAACTCCGAGATGTATCAGTGCATTTTGCGTTTGTAATTTATTTTGTGTGTTGTTAATTGGGCACATCCGTACAATTTCCAGGCGCAGCGTGCATTACTTTTTTCTGAAAAAAGAACAAAATGGATGCAATGTCATCAGGCTGAACTGGACGGAACAAATAATTTGAGTTGTTGCCTGGGAACAAGCTAAGATCCTGGATGTGGGCTGATTAGTTGATGGGATGAATAATTGTCCTTTCTGATGGTCTTCTTTGTTACCTACTCAGTCACCCCCCCGCCCCCTAATTCATTTTTGTTCCTTTACCAGGAAGCATTGGTCGTGTTTTTTCTTTGCAGAACAAAATAAATGTGATGCTTGGGATCTATTTTTGATACATATCTCACTTTGACAGGCAGGAGCTTTGGGCTTTTAAAGTTCCTGAGCCGTGGATGATCTCTGTGAGGTCTTGGTAAGATTTCCTTGGGTGCACCAAGCATACATTGTGATTAACAGTGAGCATCAGATTCTCCCAATGGTTCTGACCAGGCAGAAAAAAAATTTGCGTTGAGGTCGTGATAGTTCATGATTGTGTTGCCAGGGTGTGTGAGTCGTCGGTGCTGCGTGGAGTCGGCTGGTTGTCACGGCATTAGCTCATCTGTGCCGTCTTGCCCATGGCCACATATGAGGCTTCGTCATGCTAGATAGATATCACTGCTACTATTTCTACACTTGGCTGGAATCTCTTAAAGTAATATACTGTAATCGCTTTGGTGCCACGTTTGCAATACACAGTGCACCACAGCTTTGGCTACAACAAAAACGATTTCACACAACAGTTTAAATAAACAATCTATTTTCTTCCTGCTTCCCGCCAAAAAAACTGGATTGGTATTTTCTGTGCCATCTGTGGTGCACGCCTCCAAATTGTGCAAGTCTGAAATGTATTTGTTTGGCATTGTATTTGTGTTGAGGAGGGATTTGGAAGTTAAAAAACCAGGGAAAAGGAGAGAAGATGTCACTATGTGAAAATATCACATGAGTATTTTATTTTTTTTGGTGCACTTATGAAAATGGTGCACAAAATGTCATGCTCTGCATTATGATGCATTTGTGTTAAAACCTCAACCTTTCATTCTGCTAAGCTTTTGAATAATTTTTTTTTCTGTAACTGAAACTGATGGTGGAGGTTCAGAAACCTCCCACAGGAAAATGAGTTGAACATTAGAGTTTTGGCTCTTCTGCTATACAAAAGTGAAAATCCGTTGAGGACGCTGACGTGGTTTTAGTTGTCAATGGATGATTTTATGCAAACTGATGCAGCGTATTTGCACAGGTGTTGTGGCATGTTGGGCAGCAGCTTATCAAGCAGGCAGCACAACATACAGGACCCTTCCTTAATGTCAATAATACTAACCACAAAGCAGATTATTTCACACTTTAATATAGACTATTGTTATCATAATCCATTGTGTTTACCAGAATAAACAATCCACAAATACATATAGCTACATGTTTTTGAAATTACAGTGATGGAGCGACCGAATGAGTTTTCTTAACCAAAGCAAATAGGTTTCAGTCGAATTAGTACAAGTAGAATTATTAATTATTATATAAACAGAATAATAAAGTGGATCATCCCTGCAGGGGAATATTATGCCTCATTACATGGCTCAAGGGTGTGTGGGTAATTATTACTACATTGTGTCTGTTTTGCCTCAAGGACACAATATGCTATCTGTCCCACTTGGACTCTCAGTTGGTCAAGCAAAAAAAAAAAAAAAGCGCATCTTCTGCACATAGAGCGAATTAAAATTTAATTCGCCAGAGAATTACACTTCTGTGGGATTTGAATAATCATGTTTCCATGGGGATATTAAAACAAACCATGTGAACAAACAAATTTAGAAAGACACTTGGCAATAAAACAAAGACATACTAACATCTTCAATAATAATGAATGTTTGCTGCTCAATGTCACTATGGAAAAACAAAAAATCTGAAAATAAAGAAGTGTTGTTTCCAGCCGAATCTATAAACTTCAATGCCATTGAGCTGCACAGGGCCGCCTGTGTTTGTTAAAGAGGTTTGTCCACTTCCAGCCGGCCCCGGTGGCACACATTACACATCTGTTTTGCAGTTGTGGCCTTCTCTGTTAAAGAGACTGTCTGGCTTTCCTTTCTTTTTCTGTTAGGAGGACTCACAGTTGACCATTGTGTAATAATGACTTGCCTGTTAAGAAAGTCAAAGCCAAGTATCCACAGGCGAGAAACGGCAAAATAGGGAACAGAGGAAATCTTTGATGCAGGATAAAAAAAGAGAGAAACAAAGACTCTCAGAGATTAGAGAAAAATTGGATGATTGAAAGAGCTGTTGAAAAGAGATTTTCTCCTCTCTGTTTTGTGGAAAGCTCTATTTTAGGAAGTAGAGTGGGAGGCTTTGAGAAAAAGAGTAGGATGATTTGAGGTGTGTATTTGCAATCCTGCAAATGCTTCTGGGAAGCTGCATTGAGCGCTGTGATTCTTTAAGCTAAAGGTTAAAACTTGTTCCTGTTCCCTAAGATAATAAATGTCTTTATGTGCTACGTTATTTCAAGCTGTAGCGCATACATATTAGATTTTATACACTGACTGCGTCATGTGTTGTTGAATCTTAATATCATATGAGATCGCAGTATTTTTTTCAGACGAGTTGTCATAGTTGGACTGTAAGACGCATCAAAGTCGGGGTCTAAAATATAGAGACTGAGTAAATCGAGGAACATAAAACCCATCAAACATCCAGTGACCAGCAACAGGGTGGGAACTGAAGCAATCAAGGAGCAGGCGACCTGCTGAACAGACTGATTACTTGAGTGGCAGCAGGCGAAAAAAAATGGAACAGAGCATGTGGAGGGCTGGGGACGGATCAGGAAGGCTGCAGGAAAACTAGGGACTACGACAGACAAGTCCACGACTTTATTCCACTATCTTGCTAGCATGTTGATTTTTGCGAATAACCAGAAGTGAAGAAATGAAAAGCACTTAATTGTCATTATCTTGTTCCAGAAATGAATGATGTGTATTGCTATGATGGCCGCTGTTACATACATTGCGTGTGTATTGGAACAAAGAGGATCTGTAAAGGATAGTAAGAGTATTAAATAATGTTGTTGTTGGTTCTTTTGTACAGCATTTGCATCAAACTCAAATAAGTCAAGACTTTGACTAGGCTACATCAAACGGTATCTATTAAAACTCCTTAAGCCATTCACAGGTGAACTTGCTGTTGTGCTTTGGATCATTGTCCTGCAGCATAACCCACTTGTGCTGGTGATTAAGGTCATGAGTTGATGGCAGCTTGTGATTTGCTGCCATGTCACTGACTTTGATTCTCCTCTGCTCTCGAGTTCTTTAGATTAGGACATGATGTGTTGCCTTCTGCAATCTTTTTGTTCTTTGGTTTTTATGACCCACCGTTCTGCATGTCAAAGTTAATTAGGTCTGGCCATCATTCTGTTGCTGTAGTGTTTACGTCACACATGGAGAAAGTGACACACTTCTGATGGAAAAAAACAAGAGTAAAGAGATCTTGGAATGCCGACTTAGCGTTAGGGTTAATAGTTTTGGAATGCTGTTGATTGGAGCGAACGGGTTTAGGTGATCATGAAATGACAAAGTGAATCTTGAGGGTGTTGGAGACATACATGGAAAGTAAAAAAAAAATGCTGTAGAGAACGTTAAAGGCCCTACGTGTGTCTCCAGGCAGTATATGTGGCCTGCTTTAACACCCTCGCCACCATCTGTCACATCCCACGTAACATGGGAAAGTCGGGAACGGCACCAGAGCTCGTTACATTTCAACTGCTACTTCAACATTTCACCGAAAACCACCAGGCTAATATTTATATTTTATATCTCTGTTAAGAGTTTATTCCACATTTTACGTGGTTTCAGCTTAAGTCAACAGAAAGCAGGGTCACAGTAGTCTCTTTGCTCTTCAGTGAGAGCTTTCGGTTTTTCCTTGCTCGCACTTCTTTCAACTCCCTTGCTCCCCAAACGCAGATTCTCACCTAATTTTAATTTTATCAACCGCTCAACGGCCCATTTTTAGCATTTTTTTAATTTCGCTCACAGCCAGCAGTAATTCTGAGTCCTTGGGATTTCCATCAATGTCAGGCGCTCTCATGCGGCTGGCTGCCATAGCGTCTGAGTGGAAGTTGATCCCGTCTTTCAGTGTCTTTACGCAGACCGCCTGCTCGGCTGTTCAGAGTGTAACAAACTTCTTAATGTGACTGTCGATGTGTCCTCGTGCTTTTTAGGCTTATTAGATTTTCAAGACCTTGAGCCCCTGACATCCAAGACAGAAAAAGTAATTTAAATTGTAGATGTGCACCTAGACAGCCGGTTTCAGAGATTACTCTACATACGCGTCAAGAGCCAACACACTTTGGGCTACAGCAATATGTGCATGATTCTTCTCACGACTTGTCTTTAACTCCTTCCTCTTGTGACAATTTATTTTACTATGATGCTCTGATGGCCTTACATAAAATCCAATCCTAGCAGTTGCTCTGAGAACTCTTCTAACAAGTAAACAGAGTGTTATTTAATCTCAATATTGGCACACTGGTTGCGCTAAGTTTGTGAGGGAACGTTTCAGAACAAACAGAATAATTTAGATCAAGAGAATCCCACCAGAAAGGTGAAAAGTTTAAGCTGCATCGATGCGGTTCAAAGCACTGCATTGAACTTAAATAAAAACAATGCTTTTCAGATTTCAATCTGTGAAAACGTTGAACTCGCATCATATTAATTCCATCATGCACCGACTTAGTAAAATCCGTTGAAGTTTGTGGTCGTGATGTAACAAAATGAATCAGTAGGAGAGGATTAGAAAGGCACTATAGGACATTGTTGTAGTCAGTGAATTCCTGGCTTTGGCCTGGTTCCATGAACTAAAGCAGAGCGGCATATTACTGTCTGAAATAGCATACGTCCCCCATTGAGGTGTCAGCTGTGCATTCTTAGAACACAGAAACACGGGGGGGGGGAATAACACCCATGTGCGCACGCATTCATACACACGCATCCCATTTGCAATCCATTCAGCCACCTACACAGTCTTGATCTTTGAGAATAATCAGCGTTTGGGAACATTCTGCCTCATTGCCTATTCATGGCTCAGCATTGTGTTTATGTCTTATTCATGCCACTGCTCGGGATGTCTGTCTCCTTTAATGAGTAATTGGGGGTGATTGCATGTGTGTGTCGCTATTGCAAAAGCCAGATTGAACAACAGCAACAACAACAAAAAGCTTTCTCATGAAAGTGGGCTCTTGCACATCTGCAACACACGGCTAAACATGACGCATGCAGTGGGAAAAGGGTTTGATGTGGGCATTTTTAAACATCTGCTCTCACACCAACACATTTAGTAGTTGCTGGGATAATTTCTGCTTTGCTGATCAAACTTAGTGACTGAACTTCCTGATCTTACCAGCTTGCAAATGTGCCTCATGCTGTTTTTCATCCTACTCTGCCTTGGTTCTTTTCAGCAGATGATGCCACAGGTTTCGGCCCGGTGTTTGAGGAGCAGCCGGTGGACACTATCTACCCCGAGGAGGCGCCTGAGGCCAGAATTGTCATGACCTGCCAGGCGAGAGCCAATCCACCTGCCACATACAGGTAACATAATGTTTCCATAAACCCAGCCGCATTACTATGCACTTCAAATTTCACCTCCGTTGTTTCAGGGTCTGCAGACATGTCTGTAACATGTCGGCTGTCGCCCTTTCTTTGCTGAATAATTATTACTATACCAGTAGATGAAGATTTATATTTAAAGTCATCTTATAATTTTACCAGCAAGTAAACTGAGATACAACTGGTCAACAAATTCTTACTTTAAAAAAAAAGTTGTTTAAAAATACGTTTTTAAAAATGCTTGTAAAATATAGCAAATTTTTTTTGGCAAAATATAGCAAAAAGGTTTGCTATACTTTTGCTATATAGTAAAAGTTATACTGAAAAATATAGCTTTCACTATATTTTACTTTTGCTAAATATAACAAAAGATTTAGCATCATTCAGCAGAAGCAGAATTTTTTATGAAACTTGAAATATTTGAAAAAGTACAATAGTAAAATGTTTGAAAAAGTACAATAGTAAAATGTTTGAAAAAGTACAATAGTAAAATGTTTGAAAAGTACAATAGTAAAATGTTTGAAAAGTACAATAGTAAAATGTTTGAAAAGTACAATAGTAAAATGTTTGAAAAAGTACAATAGTAAAATTTAGCAAACAATATAATATAGTTCAGAAGAAGAAGCAGAACATTTTGATATATTAATTGCTAAAATTGATGAGTTTGCTGAAGACCTTTGTAGACAGTAAAACCATTAAAAGCAAAAGACATTTCCAGAAAGGAAGACAAAAAGAATGCCGACACACAGATAGAAACAAAGCACTCCTATTTCTTTCTATTGAAGAAATGTCTGACATGTCTGTGCTCCAGAAGAGTTTGACAGAAAACCATAAGAATTGTCACAATGATAGTCATAGTTCCTTAAAGTAGACATACATGGCTACATTTTGATGCATAAATTATTCCTGTACAGTTAAATATGTATGAACAGCATCATTCTGTTTGTCAAAAATCATGAAAAGTTAAAAAAACAGTTAGAGAATTCCACCATAGGATGACATTGTAATCGCAATCGTGGAAAAACCGTGAGAGATATTCAAAAGCTGAAAAATTTGAAGATACTTTACAGTCTTGTGACTTGGTTAAGAGTTCAATGGAGTTTCTATATTGAAGTAGGCAGCTACTAAAGCAGAAGTAGTAAGCTAAAAAAAGCAGAAGATTTTGGCAAAATTTTGTGGAATTTTGTAGAATTTCAATTTCTATGGGGCTGAAATTCGCACAAAAAAGCGCAAACATTTCAAAAAGTACAATGGTAAAATTTAGAAAAAAGATATAGCAGAAATCTCCAGAAGAAGCAGAACGTTTCGATATGTGAATTAATAAAAACTGGTTAAAGTTAGCAGAAGTAGTTAAAGACCGAAAAACATAAACGTGATCTCACTGACAAACAGGTATACTCACCCAGGTTGCTTTCCATGCAGATGGAGGCTGAACAACACGGATATTGACCTGAGCAAACCTGGCAGCAGCTACAGTTTATCGGGAGGCAACCTGATTATCAGCAACCCCGTTAGATCGGAGCACGTGGGGAAATACTCCTGCTTGGCTACCAACATGTACGGCACGGTCGTCAGCCAAGAGGCGTCTGTCCAGTTCGGATGTGAGTTGTTTGGATTGGAGTGAGCCACTTCTGTAGGCAGCAATGTGCAGTGCTATCCAGATATTGAGCAGCTTCCCCAGAGCTGTTAATTCATGCATGACATGCATATGAAATATGCAACAACATTTCATTAGGAACTTCATGTTCAGACAAACCTCATGTTTAGTGTGTAATGATGACATTTAGATGCGCGAGAGTCTTCGATTCAACCTGTAAAACGATGATCTCGTTTCCGTCTCTGGTCTTCTCAGATCTCGATCTTTTTTCACCGGAGGAGAGGCAGGCAGTGCACATCAAGGAGGGCCAGGGGGCCGTTCTGCTCTGCGCCCCCCCTCCACATTATCCAGGTAAATAAGCATGTGATACCGGAGTCTACTTCTCTGATGAAGGGATTTTCAAATTTGGTAAAATCTGGAACTAATCAGACTAACGCCCCCTGAAAGAAATGTATGCAAGTGGTGCTGTAGAACCTTGAGCTATATGTGGAGCTTTGTCCAGGGGGCGACGGGGGACATTTATTTGTGGTTAAATATTAACAGGATGTTTGAACTGAATATTTTTGTTTGCAGACACACCTTTTTCAAACCCACTACCTCATGACATATATCAGTGTGTTTTGACAAGCTTAACATTTAAATACATGTATGACATCAGCAATCCTATTTATTTCCTTATCTAAAAATAAAAGCTACACTGTAAAAAAAAAAAAAAAAAAAAGCCTCCTATCTACTGTAACATACCAGCAGCTGTGGTTGCCAGAACTTTACCATATCCTTTAAAGCATAACCACTATGAGATTAATACTGAATTGCACTGATTTCTTTGTAAATTGCTTTCTGGACTCTACCTGGGAGGAAATTTGCATCCCCAGAAACATGAGTACTTTGCCAGTCGGATGTAATTTAAGTAAAGGGTCTGGTTTGAGACCCAACAGTGTAACCTCACACCTGTAGTCTGGGTAAAACAAAAGTCTCTGTTGTTGTCCAATCATTTCTTTTTCAGTGACTGTTGCCGACACATTTTCCTGTTGGATGGGTAATCATATTTGGTTTTACCATTTATGCAAACAGCCTTATTTTTATGCCATCTAGCCTTGCAGATTGTCCACAACTAGTAGAGACTTCGCCCAACGTGAAATTGTGAGTAAAATCTGACCAAAACAAAAACAAATTTTCCAGTGCATCCTCAGCTTTAGTTGTCGTTTCCAGTTTCCATTAGCAATGCTAATGTGGCCGTAGCCATCCGCTAAATAAAACGCCACTGACATTTACAATATTCACACTGAATGCTAATCTGTAACCATCCATTTATTATGGAATTACCCACTCCAGCAGCATCACAATCACTACAACAAGCAGAACTTCCCCACAGCGCACTCCGTTAAGCCTTTCAGCCCAAAGAATCCTGCAAATCCGTCTGCAAGGTCAAAACATGTGCGAATTGTAATTACTCAGCACGGCGTAGCTGTTCATGACTATTCATACGTTTCATATATTTGAGCCCATGCTCATATCCAGATTCCTGGTCTGTTTCCATAAACGTTGCCTTGTGTCCGAACCGTTGATTGACAGGCAGCATTTCAACGCGTGTCTCTCTCTCTTTCTCTCTCTATCGCTGTGTAGGCGAGCTGTCGTTTCGATGGATCCTCAATGAATTCCCCACTTTCATCCCACTGGACATGCGGCACTTTGTCTCCCAGATAACCGGCAACCTTTACATCTCCAAGGTGGAGTCGTCAGACAGGGGCAACTATTCCTGCTTCACGTCCAGCCCGTCCATCTCCAAGAGCGTGTTTTCCAAATTTATTCCCCTAAAGCCTCTTGCTGAACGTTAGTGCTTTTTTTTTTTTTTTGTCTTAATTAATTATTGTGTTGTCTTTATTGTTATTTTACACTCTAGGAGAGTGTCAATGTAAGAACATTGTCAGTTTGGGGGGGAAAGAAGGAGCAACTTATTAATACGATTTCTTTAATAGAATCAGTACATCTTGCAGTTTTTTTACAGGGTTAATCACTGAAATGAGCACACAGCAGCACCACCGTTATTTTATTCAGATATTCTTCAAGGATGCTCCAAAATCCTCAAGAAACTCCATGTTTAATCACAGAAGTGCATTTTCAAAAAAAAATAAATAAATTGCGGTTTGGATACAAAGAATATTTAGCTTCGGTAAACTAAAGGATTAAAAAAAACAAACATTATCTTCCATCCCTTTGATTTAAGTATGGTTCATCTTTGTGGTATGTGTTTGTACCTGTTGCTCTTCGGTTTAGGATCCATCAGAAAATATCCTGCTGACCTCAGTGTGAAGTTCCCGCACACCACTGCATTGGTGGGACAGGACATCATCCTGGAATGCTTTGCACTGGGGAAGTAAGTGAGAAAAGGTTTGACATTCCCTGTTTGCTTGAGTGCATGAAGTAACTGCAGGGTTATAGTAACGCTTATAGCAAAATGCAATCGGTTATTGCTTCGTCTTCTTCCCGGAGCCAAGCTAATGACTTCTGCGGCGTATGTTTGAATGGGATCCATGCGGTGTGAAAATGGCACGGGGAATATTTTCTTCTGCATTGACTGAAAAGCCGGGCTGAGTCGAGGAGCGGACGAATGGAATGAACTAAATATAAATCAAACGTAGACCTTTCAGTGGGTGAAGGGTGGCGCAAAGGGTCACGACGTACGACAACAAAGGAATGCTGATGTGTCAGAGCTAGGAATATGCAGTAAGTCTTAAAAACTGATGTTCAGAGTTGGTCCCTATTCAGTCTACCTGGCGTTAAGATATTTTGCAAACTAAAGTGAGTACAAGTTCAGTCTGTAGTTGTGCAAAAGACGTGTGGAAATAAATGGAACCAAACCAAAGTTTTGAATGTTGGGGGGGGGGTGATAAATGTATGACTTGTGAAATATGGCGATTTTAAAGCTCAACTAAATAATTGTGCTCTTATTTCTAGAATAAAAACACCAGTACAGACACGTTGATATAGTCTGAGTTTTAAAACTAACTTTTGTAGGAGCCCCGATGAAATCAGTGTGTGCCGCTCTTTCGATTTTTGCTCACAGAAAACTGTCATTTTACCTCCACCTAACAGTTACTCTCTAATACTGACATATAGGATTCTAACGTGAATACGTGCGGCAAATGTTTTACTTTTGCAAAGCAGTGCATGTCTTACAAGCTGAATCCTGTCCGGTGTGTGACTTTGCTTCGTCGCTTTGTGCGTTCCAGCCCCGTACCTGCGATTCGCTGGAGCAGGAAGGGCAAAATTTTACCACATAATCACGAGGTGCGGATGGCCGGTGCTCAGCTGTTCATCCCAAACGTCCAATTCAATGACAGCGGCGTCTATATTTGTGAAGCGGAAAACCACAAGGGAAAGGACTCGCATCATGCCAACGTATCTGTGGAGGGTAAGAGAAATGTTGAATGACATGTCAGCCCTTGGCATATGAAAGCTAAAACACACTTTCAGTGAATTGAAAAGTCCCTATCCAGTCCGTTTTTTGCCTGTAGACTTCTTTAACTTTTAACTCCTCTCATTGCAGCGCATCCAGAGTGGGTGGAGCACATTGTCAACACAGAGAAAGACCTGTACAGCGAATACACCATGTCTTGCATTGCCAAAGGTGTCCCGAAACCTCAGATCCGCTGGCTGAAAAATGGAGAACCGGTAAAATTCTGGCATGGGAATGTTTGTTGTTCAGTTGGCAGTATAGTAAGCATCCTCTGTGTCGTTCCTCTCAGTTGCGTGTGCAGCCATGTGTTGTTAATGTAGTTCAGCAGCGAGGGAACAAGCGTGTGTGTGTGTGTGTGTGTGTGCGTGTGCGCGTCTGTGTGCGTGCGTGTGTGTGCGTGTACATACATCATGACGGGGGGAAAATACTTGTTGTTAATCAGCTGTTGTGCAACGGTTCCCCAGAAACAGCTGTCGTCAGCCTGAGATCCCCCCGTGGGAACGGCAGCCAGTGACAGAAAATGTGCAAAGAAATATTAAGATGTGCTGTATCAAAATACATAATGTAAAATGCTGCGTAGAGAAGGCATGTAAGTGTGGAGCATTTACTTTTTCATCAGGGTGTCCTAGATGTCGTTTCTGCTGCTTAAAAGGGATGAAAATCGTCCAACTTCTCTGTTCTTTCCCACAGCTTGACGGGACCGAGTTGAGATTCAGCAGGCTGACATCAGACGATGCGGGAATGTACCAGTGCATAGCAGAGAATCGCCACGGAGTCATTTATGCCAACGCAGAGCTAAGAGTGTTTTGTGAGTCGAATCCTGGCTCAAGTCGTTGCTACAAAAACCGCTGTGCTAAAATGTAGAGGACTATATTCTAAAATCTGCTGAGCTAAAAACCGGTTTGGGTTTTTTTTTTGTTGTTTTTTTGCTAACCCCGTCCTGATCTGCCGCAACAGGATGGGTTATAGATATGATCTGCAACATGAAATACCTGGCTGAAGCCACTGCCATTGGACATTAGAGGCTTTATCAGAAACAAAATACAAACCTGATACAGCAAGGCAATGGTTGGCATTTTAGCCTGAACCTCCTCGTGGGGAACAATGGAGTCCTGGATGAGTTTTATTTTTAAGTTTCATTTTGCATTAAAAATAATCTAATTATTAGAAATGCATAAAAAACTCATAATGTCACAGAAGAATTTACCTCACAAGCAAGTGAATTGGGAGAACAAAATTCATTCAATGTTCCCTCTCTAGCATATTGACTTTATGACTATGTCTATGCTCAAAACATCAATGCTAAACATAGAGGATATGGACTTGAATGACACAATATTCTTACTTCATAGGATTTAATATTATTTTGTAATAGAAGTGTGTTTATGGCAAATTTGGACCATTTTTTTTCTTCCAGAAGTTCATTTTTAAGGTCAGACACTGATGTTGGACAAGAGGTTGAAGTTTTGCGAAGACCAAATTTTTCCATGCCAAACCGGTTTATCCATGTCTTTATAGACCTTGCTTTGTGCTCAGATGCCTATTCATGTTGGAAAAGGAAGGTGATATTTTCAAAGCTGTTCTCACAAAGTTGGCAGGATGAATATTTCCAAAATGTCTTATGTGGGAGCTGTAAATAAGGGGCAAGCCCTACTGTCAAGAAGGGTGACTTTCCGTCATAGTCACTTCTCTGAGATTCCAACTTAAACAAGACAACAACAAAAAAAATGGGACACATTTTTTTGGACCCAATGGTGGATTAGAATCACCAGACTTTCGTCTACCAATCATAACTCCAGCTTTTGGGTTAAAATAAGAAATCTGCAGCTTTTTTTGTGCAGAAATTGTGCTCAGTAGAACATTTTGACTCTCGGAGTATTGTTTAATACAGCTAGTTTGGGAAGAATAATCGATTCTGTCTTCCACAGTCGGGGCTCCAAAGTTTCCCCATGACCATGTGAGAAGAGTGCTGGCACCTAAAAATGGCCGGGTGGTTATTGAATGCAAAGCCAAAGCCGCCCCGAAGCCCACCATCACCTGGAGCAAAGACACGGAGCTGCTCTCCAACTCCTCCAGGTCAGTCGTCCCTTAGTAAGACTCAAACACTCGTTCTGTTCCCACTCAAATGAGTGAACGTTTGATGTGTTTTTATTCTTTTTTTCCCCACTAAAAATAAATTTGAATAACAATCTAATGAATATGAATAAATAAATATTCATATTCAGTTATTTCTATTCATATTATTCAGTCTCTGGTTTGTAAAGGTTGAGTCGTCCTTTGTCGTTTCTAATGCCAATATTCATCAGCTGCCTGCCGTCGTCTGTCATTTGGACACATCTGGGCTGCAAGGACCAGAATCTGTCATTCTGCTTTGAAGGCAAGCTAAAGTGCCCAGAGAAACGCTTTACAAAACATTGATCTAAATAAGCTCCAGATCTATGAGACCCACCGTAATCGGAGGAAAAGTCTTAAATGTGTTTGATTGCTGAGCAGAGCTGCTCTGTCTGTCACTGGCTGACGTTAAGCTGGTAATGCAGCGCCGTTTGGGCAGAGGAAAGCCCCATCTCCTGCTCCTCACTTGGCAAACAAGTGTAATCTGAGTGCAGTGAGACGCCCCCCACACAACTCCCAATTCCAATCTCCAATGCTACTCCCTAACCCGCCCACCCCCACCGAGTCCCAATGCTGACACTCACATATTGTGGAGGAGGAGCAGCAAGTCATTTACTATGCAGCGTATGCATCCTAATTCTCTCTACGGCTTCTGTTTGAGCAGGAGAGGGTGTGCGGGGGGTAATGGGCAGGGGGCTTCTGGCATGCCTTCCGTCATGCATGAAAAAAATGAATCCATATATTACTTTTGAAGGAAAGTGAGACGGCTTCTTGCTGAGTTGTGCACATAGTTGCTTTTCTCATGAAAACTAACAGCGATATTGAATTTTTTCACTATTTTTCATCATCTCCTAGTACGTGGAATACCAAACGGTGCACTTTTGACCTTTTAAGATTTCTGGAATCTTCAGTGTGTGAGTGTTTGGCCTGTTCCCTCCTCAGGATGTTCATCTGGGATGACGGCAGCCTGGAGATCCTTAACGTGACGCCCCAAGATGAGGGAAGGTACACCTGTTTTGTGGAGAACGACTGGGGAAAGGCCAACAGCACGCGCCCTCTGGTGGTCACAGGCAAGTTGCAGCCAATCTCAAACAAAGCTTAAAACAAACAGCCCTCGGTTGCCTTTGATGCTTGTTGGACGGTGGAGTTTGCTTTGACGGCTCCCAATGTTAGCTGGCAATCAATCTCGTCTTTCGCAGTTCTACCAAAGAGGGCCGACCTCCAAATGTCAACTGATGTTAAATAACGACCTACAGAGCAAAGTGACAGGATACAGGCTTCTGCTGGATATTCACTCGTTCCCCCAAGGCCAGATTGAGGAGGGAGTTGCTTTGGATCCAATGTGCAAAGACAGGGGAATTAGGCCTTGCCGTTCTTTGGGAGAAAAACACCAGTTCTTGGTTCAAGATCAGAAAAGTAATATGTGAAAATGAAAGATTGTAGTTATTTTGCCTGTCATTTCTATAATTTGAGCTGTCAAGCATCGACTTTGTTCACAGTTGAGATTCGGTGTCCCTGCATTCAAAGCTCTTTTCTGCCCTCTTCTGGACATTTGTGTTTATTGCACTTTTTGTTCCTTCAAAAAACACATAAAGTTAGTACATGTAAATGACTTGTTTTTTTGCGTTTGTTCTGCAAACCTTTTATCATGTAAATAATTAATATTATTTATTAATTGTATTTAATTGTGGTGCCGTCTTTGATGCCTTGCTCCACAGGTCCTCATTTGTAGCTTGTGTTGGCACTAAAATTGTCAGAAATCTATCTAATATGCTTTGTAAAGTGTTTTATTGCACAACATCTGTTCGATAGATCTGTGTGGTTGGGGGAAAAATACTGAGACGTGTAATATTAATTTTTATAGTTACGAATGGAAACGGCTATCAGACAAGCATCCTGCCACATGCGTGTTTATGGGGTCCAGTCGATGTGGTTTCTGTAATATTTAGGTGGACAGTCACCAAAGATAAAATGTATCAAAGTATATGAAAAGGAACAGTATTGCATCAAAATGCAAAGCATTAAATTGATCTTTTTTTTAAGTGGTTAGATGCAGTAAACATTTTACTTGCATTGGATTTTGTTTGTAAAATTTAGATAATTGTGATTATTAATGTAACAAGGTAAGTGATGAGAAAATCAGATAACTCCTTTTTTTTTAAATAAGATTTATTATTGTTCAATAGGAGTACAGACACCAAATCTGGAAGGCTCATCATCTTTCATTGATCCCAGGATTTTTCATACCAAAGTCCATTTTTGATTTTTCATAGATTTTTAATATTGTTTTCTTTTTTTCAAAAGAAATTACAAATGACACAAGTATTTTTTATTTTTTTATTTTTTATTTTTAACTGGCTTTTGTTTTGACCATCGAGTTGACCTGGATTCAAAGTTCAACTAAACACGAAAAACAAGCCTGACATCACTACACATTGGTAAATAAAAAAACAACAGATTTAACAGAAAATTTGATTCATGGATAAAACTGATTTATCGCCCACTCCTGACAGTTCGTGCTATCAAAACTGTTTCAGCTTTGAGATTTGATTCTTGCTTATTCCTGTCATTGATTCTATATGTTCCTTTTATTTCTCAAGAGTCCACAAAGATCACACTGGCTCCCTCGAACGCCGATGTTCACACTGGAGACAACACCTGGATGGAGTGTGCAGCGTCGTATGACCCGATGGTGGACATCACCTTTGTCTGGTCCCTGAATGGGCAAGAAATTGATTTGGACAAAGACAACACGCATTATGAAAGCATCCTGGTGAGTACTCGCCACAATCGTTTTGGTTTGTCTGTTTTCTCCTATTAGGACTGAATTTCGGTTCATTCAGGTCAAGAATCATGCTTTGAAGTCTGATGCTATAGTGTTGTTTTCACTGGAATATCTGAGATGGAAAAGTACAGTCTATTTTAAGTGGACTTTATGGCTCCAAAATTAATCCCCCATACTTTCTTGAAAAGAGCATTGAGTCATCTCCCAGTTGTAATTATAACTGCCATTATGTCCTATCATGTGGACATAACCTTCTCTCTCTCTCTCTCTAAGTGCATTTCTGACCATAAACTGGCGGTTTCTCATTTGTTTCTCCACTCGCTCAGCAACCACCAGATTACGACTGTGAATGATGATCTCCTATTTTTGTGAGCAGGAATTTTCCCTTTTTACAAGGGGAGTTCTGTTTCACTTCTGTTTGTGTTGCTAGCAAAGCCAATTTCAGCCTTTAGTGAAATAATGCAACTAAGGCAAAAAAAAAAAAAAAAAAAAAGGTGAAGTTTGGTGTAAATCTCTTTAGATTTTTGGGCTGAAAAACAAAATGTTTCTGTCACTTTTTCCCCCTTTAGATAAATTTCTCAAAGTAACGAATTGTTTTCCTTGTGTTTAATGCAGAATGGAAGCTCAAACACTAAACTGCTCATCAAAAATGCTCAACTGAAACATGCTGGACGCTACACCTGCACTGCAAAAACCCATGTGGACAACACCTCCGCTTCAGCCCACCTGGTTGTCAGGGGTGAGTTGTGAGCCATTGGTGGAATTTAATTTGAAAGCCATGAAAACAGCTTCATCCGTAACACTTTTGATTTACTGGTAGTAGTTTTAGTTTGCACAGGTTGTTGGGTTTTTTTTTTTTTTTTGTTTTTTTTTGAGTCATTGGATTTTGGTGAACAATCAAACATTTTTCTGCATTTTTAGGGTTAAGCCTAAGCTGACGCTTTGGTGAACTTTTAGGTTAATTCTGTAGAGTTTGTTTGGTGATTGTTTAAAACGTCTGTAAATTATTTTTATTTGAGTTTTTTTTGTTGCGGACCATTTGTACTTTCCAGAGCAGGAAAGATTTAAAGTAATCTGTCTTACTTTAAATCATAAAATAGCATTTGGATAAACGACCTCAACATTTTTGAGAATAGAGCTGTTAAAAAAATGTTAATCCACTGTGGTCAATAGACTGGCCATTAGCTTCAGCCTGCACCTTCAACTACTCTGGGTCTATCCTTAAAGAAAAAAACAAACAAAAAAACCTACAAAATTATCTACTGCACATAAGACACTAACCGAACCATGCGCAATATAGTTTTTAAAAAATTGCTTTTCATAAGATTTCTCCAAAGTATGCAAGGGTTAGAGATGCAGAACAATAGTTTGAATTTTAAACTTATAATGAAATACATCTGAATATGTCAGACAGTTTATAGCTGGAGAGCTTGTTAAGCAACTGGGAAGACAAAACTGTTGTACGGCTCATCAGCCACATACTTGTGCAGTTCTCATTAAAGCAATTCAGAATGTTAATTACCATAAGGGATCAAGTCTATGCGTGTTTAAGAAGGGGAAAAAAAAAAATCAGACACACTGACGTTACAAAAACAGTGAGAAACTCTTTCTAGGAACAATTGAATCAGAACCTTTTTCGCCAATTAATCTGGTCATCTCTGTGACAACAAACGTTGGGAGCAAAGTTTTGTTTTCTGAATATTGCTACGGGAACCACAGAAGACCTGTTTGTAACAAGAACCTGACCTGACCCAGGAAAAGAGCATGGGAAATGTATTTGTCTTTGATTGTCAGGAACTGTGATAAGTCGCTGCTCCGACAGAGTCACAGTGGCTGAATAAACTGAATGGGACACTAAATGCTTCTGTGACTGTAAAACGTGTTTGGAAGAGTGTTGGCTCCCATCCGGCCTCTTTATGAATGAATCAAGTGTGATGGTGATGTGATGAGGACATAATGACTCACACGGTTCTGTCTTTCTTCACTTTATTTTGACAGACAGCTGCTGATTTTTATCACTTCGTAAGAGTACACACAAAGTAAACACTGGCAACTTTCAGCGCTTTATCTCTCCTTCTGCTGCGAGTTCAGCTCCTGGATGATTCACCAAGCTTTGCTTTTTCTCTCTCTCCCCTCCCCACTCTACAACTGGGAGCCTCCCTTGCAGCTCCTCTTCTCCGGTCATGAAACAGGCTCAGTCTTACAGGACAAAGGCTTTCTGTAGATTTCCACTCAGGAATTCTAGCAGTGATCCAGAGTGCCAGTGATCCCTGCAGCGTCCTGGCTGGGCTGCTGCGGCTTTCACAGCGAGCGCTGACAGACGGCCAGGTGAACGCGCAGCGTCTGAGCGTGACGGTTCCCCCAAACTGTAGCCAAAGCAGGCATCCCGGGTCGCTCCTAATGGAGAGCAAGCCGGCAGCCGATTCGTCAAGGCAGATGAGGAAACGCAGAGCCTGTAAATGCACTCGCATCCTTGGACGTTTGAACCGTTTCCATTGCTTTTGCAAATCGATTATGTTCGACTCAATATGTTTTGGTTTCTGTAGAGCCTCTCCCATCTCCGGTGCTGAAGTTTGTAACTCCTTGAGCGTAGTCATGGTGACCTGGTGTCCTCTCTCATCCAGGCACATTTACACATGGGTCATGTTCCTTAAATGCCATGATGAGATTAACTGAACTTCAATGGATATTTAATACCTTAGAAAGTTTTTTTTTTATCCATCCCCTGACTTGTACTTTTTAACAACCTTTATTCTGATTTGTCTGGAGTGTTTTTTTTGTCTTTGTGCTGTAATGGTATCCATGAATACTTATTGACAATCACTTGAGATCCAGTCACTGCACTCAGGTGATCCATTCCATTCATTTTGAGACAACTGGCACCATTTGATGGGGCCTCTGTTGAATTAGGTCACTCACTTTAAAGGGAGCTTGTGTTTATGCAACTGCTCATTTTGTGTTAACTATTTTTATTTAACTGCCATATAAATGAAAACGGTAAAACATCCAAGGGTGTGAGAACTTTTTTACATGCGTTGTAAATATTGACAATGCTTACTATCCAAAACTAAGTTATTTTCTTGTACATGTACAGAATGTAAATGCCTTTCCTTTCTTCGTGGTTCTATTAGGGCAGTTAAACAGTGAATATATTGTCTTTGCTTTTATTCTCAGCTTAGATATATATATTTTTTTTTCTAACAGAGAATTTTGGCTTTCTCAGGCTGCGGGTTGGGATTTCCAACCCAGACATTTTTTTTTTTGGTTCCAATGGAAGAATTAAGAGTTGCATCAGGACCAAGAGAAACATTGGATTAAAAAGCCTTTGACTAAGTTTGAGTGAACATATTCCACTGCACTATAAAAATTGAATGCCCTAAAGTCAAAGTTTGCCTCGGGCTTTCAAACGAAAAAGCTTGAAAATGTAAATGGCTGTGATATGCTGTGCTTTATGGAAGTTTTGTTATTTGTGTTTTTTTTTTATGCATGTTAAACAGATCAGAGTTAATTCCAGGGATTTCCCTAAGAGACTGAATCTCTCCCAGAATCATCACTCTTCCTGTCTGCAGCTCATTCACAGCTGCGTGATTGTCCTTCGCCTGGGCTTTTCTGCCACATCTGCATTTTCACCTGTGACTTTAACTTTTTAAAACCAGTCTGTTAATCTTCCCTTGATATATTCGCCCCAGGGCCCCCCGGTGCACCAGGCGGGGTGAGAATAGTTGACAGATCGGACAAGAGCGTCACGCTGCAGTGGAGCCGTGGAGCAGACAACCACAGCCCCATCTCCAAATACACCATCCAGTACAGAGACGAGTTCTCAAAAGGCATCTGGAAGAATGCCACAACGTGTGAGTAAGAGATATCGCCACAGGATTGTGTGCGATTGCAATAATTAATTAGGATTTATGGCTTTTATTTTGACAACAGCTTTCTTCTTGCCACTCTCTCATTAAAACTTGTGTTGCGTATCACTAATAAAAATGCTGTCAAAAAGATTCGCCCACCTGAGCTGTGGGCAGCTGCAGCTCCTTCAGAGTTACCTCTGAACTGTCGGCCAGCACTGTTTTACTATTAAACTCACAGCTGTCAATGCCTTATCTTGTTCTCTCATAAAAGTCCAACAAGTTCAGAGTTTTTGCTTACAACATGACAAACGTAATGTAACAACTTTTAAAAGATACTTTTACTGTCGATTTGATCAAATTTGATCAGTCCCAAGTTGTGATTTTATTTTATTTTTTTTGTAGCTCCTGCTGATGTTGAGGGGAATGCAGAGACAGCCAAAGTGGTGGATTTGTTCCCTTGGACAGAATATGAGTTCAGGGTCACGGCCACCAACACTCTGGGGACAGGAGAGCCGAGCAGGCCGTCAAGCAAAGAGAAAACCCTGGAATCAGGTAGGACCACGTCCAGATTTCTTAGATCTGCTGACTGTCATTTAGACAACTGAAAAGCAAACTTGTTTGCAGTGCTGTAAAAGAAGGAAGAAAACTGAGTTTTACCACCACCCAGCTTTCCGTTTGTTAGTTCCACCTTGTCTTTCTGTTGTTGCTTGCTTGAATATATAAAGTATCCCTGCAGAAGTGAATCAGCAGTATTGACATCAGGCTCGGCTTCCAAAAACACATCGTGCCAAACTCACCACACGAGCCTTTACAAATAAGCACTTTTGTGAAACCTGACACTGGAATTCAGACCTGCTATGACCTCTTTAAAAAAAATAAAAACTAAAAAAAAAATCTCTAAATGAAGGTGAGCTACGGCTGGCGGGCTTCCTATGAGTAGATTAAGGATTGCGTTTGACGCACTAGCAGATATTGATACCGTGTTGGTCGTGGAAATGTGTCTCATTCGTAAATCCAGAGCTAGGTTGCAGGCTGTGTGTGGGTTTGGCTTTGTTTTTTGTGGATTCATAGTATGTGGGCTCAAAGTTTTGCCACTGCTGTCTTATTGTAGTTCCTGTGGTGGCGCCCTCAGATGTCGGCAGGGGCGACGGGGGCAGCAGGGGCAGCAGAGAGCTGACCATCACATGGACGGTAGGTCAGCTGTTTCCAGCCTAGAAATCTCTGTGTTAAGAGCTGACGAAGCATTTTCTGTTCGGTCAGTTTGGAATAGCGGCTATGCATTTTGCTCAATAGGTACTTAGAGCTTGTTGTAAAGTTACTTTGTGTTTAAGTAAAAGATGTTCACAAATTGAAGGCTTAGTAAAACTCAAACTGCGCTTTAGAGACTCTGATTCATCCAGTTCAGATTCAATCAGTTCCAGCAGTAGAAGTAGCAACTTCAGCTGCAGTGCATATTTGCATTTGTTTACAATTGCTTAAATCGTGTCTGACTGTTATTCTTATTTAATTTTTTTTATTGAAACCCTGCCACAAAAATAATTAAAACATCTTTAATGCTGACTGAACGTTGTCAGCCAGATCGTCAGATCGATATTCATCGGTCCGGTTCGTCAATACAACGGGGCAACTCAAGAATTGCTTCCATTAATAACCTCAAAACAAAAGCACCAAGCATATAGAAAAGGAGTTGTTCACACAGTATATATTTTACAAGAACTACCCGACCAATAGTTGTTGCACCTCTCGTCATTATTTTTATGTTTTACCATTTGGCTTCATGGTTTAGCCTCATCTCCTTCGACTCTGGAAACTCTAATATTTGGCAGAGTTTTATTTTGTAAACCACTACTGAGTCCTATTTTTCTTTTAAGCATAAAAAAGGACCTGAATTAGTTGTGGATGTTTTAAAGAGTTCTTTGTTCTGAATTCTGGTAAAAAGAAGAAGTACTGCCACCTTGTAAATCTGAGCTTTAATAGTTGAGTTCAATGCTTCTGATATTAAAACCTTGAAAAAAAATAGATGGACAGAACACCAAGGGGTCTGACGAGACTTTGAGAAAGCAAAATATAACATTGTTTTATTTCTTAGTGGTTGTTGCCTAGTTAAATAACATCAAATATTTAAATAAAAAAGTCTATATTCCCGATTGTTTCTGTTTTCTTTCTTTTTTTTGTGTGTTCAGCCAGTGCAGCCACAGTACTATTATGGACCTGATTTTGGCTACATTGTGGCCTTTAAACCCCGTGAAGAGAAACAGTGGAACAGGGTGGCGGTGACGGGCCCCGAGGCCAACCGCTATGTTCACAAAGACCCCAACCTCGCTCCTATGACGCAGTTCGAGGTCAAAGTTAAAGCCTTCAACAGACAGGGAGAGGGACCCTACAGCTTAACAACCATCATTTACTCCTCACAGGACGGTAAGTGCCGAGTCACGGCTCCCGATGCGACTTGCAGTAAGAGAAAACATGAAAAAGTGATTTCCAAAGCCACGAGTTCAGTAACTGCTTTCTAGTCTGTCAGCTCTATAGAGTGGGACCCCTTAGGTGGGGGTTCTCATGTTTGGTGAGGAATTTAAATGCACACTGAAAGTGAAACCCTCCCCCCACCATCTTTCGTTGGAGGCGGATTATAATGTGGCGTGAACGAGAAGGCTGATCATTTGAGCAGGGATGTGAGATGTTTGGATCAGTTGTTAACTTTCAGTGACAGGAACCTGAGGTAACCGCTGGCACTGCAGACATGATAACTTCCTGCCTTCCAGCCAGCGTAAACATTCTCAGAGAGCGCCTGCCTTTTGAGGAAGTGCATATGACTGTAAAGTCATCCCGACAAAGTGCTTTTCCTCCATATTATGTGTTCGTATAGGAAAAGTGCTTGTGCGGTATCTAAAGTGTTGTTGGTTCAATCCCCAGTGGAACCATGTAGCACTTTAGGCCCTACACAGGACTCTTCATAACATTAGCTAGAAATGATATCAAACCGACTAGCGTTCTTAAAGTGAAAGCAAAAGCATCAAGTTTGACAATTGTGATTTATTTTTCTTCAGTATTTGTACAGAATTTTAATTAAAGCTACAATTAATGAGTTTTCTTCTTTCATTCTGATTACTAATCACCAATTAGTTTTTTTTTTTGTTGTTTTTTTTTTTGGTGTTTTTATTTTATTTCCGTCAATATGATATATTTTAATAAATGTGTTGTTTTTTGGTTGTTTTTTGTTTCAAGGTATAAAACCTTAAAAATACAAAGAAATGTTTTAAAAATTTTTATGTTATTATGTAGTTACAAGGGCAAAAAAACGTTATTTGTATTGCAAATGTTGAACTCTGTTCCATGTAGTGTACAGCTATTGAGAACAGTCTGATAATCTTCTAAAGGAATGTAAAGCAACGATAATGTTACTGCTGTAGCAAAATAAGACAAGTAATTCAATTTTATCTATGGGAAAAACATTTCATTCTCCATCATTAAATATGAAATTCTTTATTTAGAAATGTTTTCATATTTAATTTATGTTGACCTTCAGGTTTCACTTAGAGAGCAAGGTTTCCTCTTTGAAGAAAAATAATAATAGTTGAACATGAAATGTCTGATTTCAATTTATTTTGGGAACTGTTGTAAATAGTCAACTCTGAACTGCTCAAATCTTCTTTTTTTGTATTTTTTTTTGTTCTTCAGACCCTCATTAAGCATTCTTCAACATGACAAGCGTTTCTTCTGTGACTATTACTTTTGACAACGTTTGCATTCTCCCTCTTTAGCTCCATCTGAACCTCCAGTGATTGTTGAAGCGAAAGCAATTTCTGCCACAGCGGCGACTGTGTCCTGGATCCTTCTGTCAGAGAACAATACTGATGGATACAAGGTCAGTAAAAGAAAACAAAAGAAAAACTCCCATTTTGGTACTGTACATCCCAAATATTATTAAATTATTATTATTATTATTATTATTATTAGGTGTAATCTCTGCATAAACAGGTGCAACGCTTTTAAATCGAATGGAAAACTAAACGAGAAGCTTAATTCAGCCGGAGTGTGAAAGGAATTGATTTTGAGACATTTTGACAAAGTGCAGTGCAGTCAGCTATTCTGTGCATTTGTGAAAAGAAAGTTTGCTGAAAATTATGATTTGATATTACCCTGAAACAAACACAAAACCAACAGAGTTAACATTTTAAACTGCTTCAGTCTCATAAGCAATGAGTGCAGAGCTTTCCTAACTGTAAACAGTCTGTGTATAGAAACGGTGATCTCCGTATCATATTTTTTATATTAAATCAATCATGTTCTTTTAGAGACAGAGATTGAAACCTTGAAAAGTTAGCAACGATGCAGTTCTCTATTCAATCTTCCTACTATCTGCTAGAAATGTTCAACTCCCTCTTGCTTTTACAGCCTCAACAAACTGATAGTTTCCTTTTAAATAGTTCTACTTTTTCTGACTTCACTTTAAATCCCTCAAATTCTAAAAATAGAAAAAAATATATATCTTTGAGTTTTCTTAATTTAGTTACTTCACCCACATCAAAAAAGTGTTGCCAGTGCGATCAGCTAGCATGTAGTATAGTGTGTTTCCAATTTAGAAAAAAAGATCGCTTTCCCCAATGAATTATTACTGTAACAACTGATCTTTTTTGCCGTAGGTGAAGTACTGGAGACTTAATGAAAACAGTGACAGTGGAGCGGACTCAGTCGTGGTGTCAGGGAAGGAAAACCACACCCGGCTGGAGAATCTGACGGCCAGCTCTGACTACATGATTGAGATTCGAGGCTACAACTCTGTGGGATACGGACCACCCAGCAACCACGTCAAGATCCGCACCAAGAAACCCCGTAAGTTTCAACATCGACTCGTGCGATCTAAGTAAACACGTATTTAGATGAGTGTTTATTTGGGTCTAAAGTGTCTCAACAAATGAGGAAGTTCTCTGATTTGACCTGGTGTTGCTCTAATTAACTCAACCAGCTCCGGATCGACCTCCGAAAATATTAGATGCAAAGATAAAAGGCAGGTTTGTGAATGTTGCCTGGGAACCTGTGGTACCGTTTTCTAACGAATCCCTAATAGAAAACTACAAGGTAAGAAAAACTTGGTGCGTTCTCATTTCTGGGGTCAAAACCTGAAACTTCTCTGCATGTGATGCTTTTTATTTACATCTGTCGCCTACCCAGGTCCTGTACAAGGCTAAAGGCGCGTCAATAGGAACGCTGTACTCAACACCTAAGCGCTCCATTGAACTTCTCCTGCAAACAGACGGGGAGTATGTGGTGGAAGTCCGGGCGCACACGGAGGGAGGAGACGGCGCTGTGGCTCAAATCAGCGTCCCCCCTGGAAACAGCCAGACCCGCGGTCGCACGCAGAACTACAGTAAGTCCCTGCTGTCGATTGTCGTCCAACACTTACAAGCACTTATTTATATCTTTTGAATTTCCAGAGAACATGTGTTCATGTCCCAAAGATTCAAGTGAAAATAATAATAATAAAAAAAAAGGTTTAACAAACAAATGAGGCTTCCCTTAATTTGATCACTGATGAAATTAAATGTATTGATTGAGGGTAATCTCCTTCGGGAAATCTCACGCCGTCTTGACAAAGATTAAGTTTAGCGCCAGTGGAGCAGAAATAAAGGCTTTGGTCATCAAGTGGCATTTTAAATCTGCACTGTTGAGGTAAAACAATGCCACTATTCAATCTGGTCTAGCATCAGTTTGTGAGATTATACTGGGCTTAAAGTCAGCATTAGGTTATCATTAGTCAAAGCCGGGGAGGGTTGGGGGGTTCCTGTGTGGGCCGAGTTAAGCTGTTACTTCGGCTCTCATACCTTAGATTGGAGGGATGAGATGGTCTGTGACTAAAGCCTCGTCGGCCCCCTGACTGATCTGCTCGCTGCGTGGGTGACCAGCTGGCAGGCCGCCGAACGGAGGAGAACTTAAGCCTCTGGAATTGATCTTGATGAGAAGAGGAAACCCCTCCTGCGGTTCTTCTGCTCCTTCCTTATCGTTCAGACCCAGACTCCACCTGACAGCTTGATTTCACAGACTCGGGAATTTAAGTCCTGATGGATTTCGAATGCGAGGAACTGACGAAAGCAGAGCTATCTGGGGTCATCTCAGTCCTCTCAGTTTTGTAATTTGAAGAACGTGGTCAGAGAGAGATGAACTCTAAATGTAGCGCTTCTTATGCGATGGCACTCTGTGGCTAAATGCATACGGTACTTAGCCATTGTTTGGTTGTTATGTGGTTTGCTCACAGTGAAGGTCAGGTCAAAATATGTCCAGAAAATATCTGCTGGTGTGTTTGGACAGCTTTCCAACCACACGTCTATTAGGGTCATAGCTGCTCCACACTGCTTAGGTTGTCCCTCAGCAAACTGGACCTTGACCATACACTTTTAGTTGTTTAATCAAGAGAGTTTCTTCATACAGATGTTGCTTCTTGGGTTTACGCGATGCATTTTCGATTGGGTTGATGTCTGGGACTCGAGAGGATCATTCTAAAAGTTTGATGTTAACCTGCTTTTTCAATTTTATGTGTTTTTGTGATCATTGTCCTGGTGGAACTCCCAGTTTTCTTTAAGTTTCCGCCATCCAATCCGAAACGCCATGCTTAAAACAAGGGGAATTTGTTATCGTGTTTAGGGGTAACAACACAAGCACCTTTATTTAAAATAGCAGGATTGGATGAAGTACAAATTGCACTCTGAGCACTTTTCAAAAATTGTTTTTTTTAGATGATTTTGATGCATCAACTGGACATTTAGGTAGCAGATTTTCTTTATTATTATTATTATTATTATTATTATTATTATTATTATTATTATTATTATTATTATTATTATCCATCAATTTAGGCTTTAAATTCTGCTTTTATTTGCCTCTGTCCATCTGTTTCAGGTGGAGCAGTCATGTCCTCCTCATCTCTCAGCGTCCTCCCAATGCTCCTCGTGGCTCTCCTCCTCCTGAACCTCTGAATGTAGCGCCGTCTTTGTCCTCTCAGAGTTGGGATGAAGACTGGCTGTGATTGCTAAAGGTTCACACACCTGTGAAGGATCCGAGACTCTTTCCACAATATTCTAAACCAGAGTGTCACATTCCAGCTAAGGGAAGTGTTTGTGGAAAATGGAAATGGATTAACAATTGGAAAATGGACAAAGGTTTTCCTTATTTATCCACTAAAGGCCTCTCTGAAGGAATCTCAAAGGAGTTCTGTCAACTTAAAATGCCTTACATAAATGATTACTCTTGTCTTTCACAGTGATTTGTTTCTAGATGTTAAAGTCTAGATTTGCGTATGTTGTCTCTTCTGTATTCAGTTTCCCCTTTGTTTCACATCTCAGACCAGACTTTTCTGATTTAAAAATGCTGCCTTTCATTTTCTTACCTCTTTTCAACTGCTTTGTTTTCAGTTCATTCCCTTGCAAAAGGTCAACAACTAGCTGTGAAGGGCAAGAGTATGCATTTATAAAAATGATAAACTGTCTTTTTCTTTCTCTCCTCATTTTCAGTTCATTGACTTTTTTAAATAATCACTGTTTTGCAGCGATACAGTCAAAGCAATCTCAACCGCTTGCATTGTGGATTTTATTCAGAGAAAGCACAATTTATTTCATGCAGAATTAATATATTGGATTATTGATATTGTATTGTTAGACTAAATTTACCTTGCTGTATTGATAAAACACGAAGGTCATAGCTTCTGATTTAGAACATAGCATAAACTCTGGTATCCCAATTCCAAAGAGGGAACATTATTGTTAGGTGTAAGTAAAATACAAATAAAAAATAAAAAAAGTTTAGTACATGCAGTTATCTCCCCAGAAACAGGAAATGTGTTTAAATGTGTAGTTTTAAATGCATATCAACATCCAACACTGATTATTTCCAGCCATACTGGTCCAACTGTGCAGTGATCTCAGATTTGCCAGAAATGTTGGCTAACATTAAGAAAGATGACTGAGAGAAAAACTAAAGAAAACAAAACAAAAAAAATATCTGAACCTTCTTTGTTTTGACTGTATCATTAGATCCTCAGTGGCGCCAGCTGGTGCTTTGTAAAGAATGTTAGCACTTCATTTAATGTAAGCAATTTCATTTCATGTCGCTCATCGTCGGCTAATAACGGTAAAAGTGAAACAGTAGCGCACCTCATGCCCTTCTGTAAATGTGCAATGTCTGATAGAACTGTGGCAACTTCATGTTTTCTAACGGGACTCTTGGCTGAGCTTCTGCAACAGGAGTCTTATTTAATGCATTTTTAATTATCTGATATAAGCAAAAGGTAAGCAAAGCCATCTCTATCAGCGGTAAGAGCTCATCCGGAGCTCAGGACGTTGTTTTAAATGCATTAGTTTAGTGTTTTTATTAACATATGATCAGAGTTTTATGGACATTATCACTTGTCTTTTTTATTGTTATATTTGTACATTTTGACCCGAGTCCGGCTGGTCAAGTTTTAAAGTTTATGTCCCTCAAATGGAGGAACAAATGCTGCATTTTGAGTTCCTCTGAATCATTTTGTTGTATGACGGATGCTGGTCATGCTTCTACATTGTGACAGTATCGGTGTCCACCACAAAGTGCTTTTTCCTGGTTTTCTCTTCATGCCACAATTCATTAAAGTAAAAAAAAATAAAATAAAAAAAAATAAAAAATTGCCAAATGCATGAATGCCTTGAACTTCTACATTTTGGACAGGGCTGTGGCTCCGCATACTACCATGCATGAGATTGGAGACAGCGTACCAACATCGTGGAAACTTCCGAAACTATTGTAAAACACATTCCAATCCCGAGTGGCATCCCTTTACGTCAGAGACCGTAGAGATCTTGGACTAATATGTGCATTAGCTGCTAAGCTTCAATAGACCCGTCATCTCGTCTGAGGCCCGTAGAAGAACTCATTTAGTCGTTTAGAGAAAATGTAAACTGACTAAAGGCATGTCACTCTGCTGACTACCGGTCCTGCAGTCCCCTGCATACTTAATGCTTGGAGTTTTGGTTGCATTATTGGTGGTTCTGGCAGCATGTGTGGCTGTCTGCTGGAAGTTCATACTTTGATATGAATGGCATATATGAGGGATGAAATTAAAAGCTCTCATTGACTGGACAAGGAACAATAAAGGTGTAGTTAACTATATTGTGGTGCTGTTGTTTTTTGTGTCTTGTGAATCCAAACATTTTACTTGCACTATGGCATTTTTTAAGTTTACAATTTTAGGGTAAAGAGCAATCAGCAGAGAAGCAACTGAAGTAACAGTAAATAACAAAGAGGAATAATGGTTGTCCAGCAGGGAGTGGAAGAGAAAGAGGAGCTTAAATACTAAGGGAGAGGTGAAAATGACAAAGGAGCCATGGGAGCTAATCACAGGTAAGTGGATGCAGCAGGGAGGTGGAGGCAAATGAGGCAGTTGGCTGAGGGTAAACTGACGAATATACAAAGCAAAGAGTATAAGGAAAAAAGGGGAAAGAAACATGAAAAAATAAACAGTAAACAGAAGGAAATAGTGATATAAAGAAACAAATTTAAAGCACAAACAATGTGACAAAAAATTACTTGCATAAAATACTGAAATGGCAAGATATCATGAAGTAAGCAATAAAGAAAAGATCAAAACAGAAGCACAAATAAACAAAGTCCAAACGGCTGTGGTTCAGAACAGAATTACAGTGCTGGACCACAAGAAAATGATTGCAAAAGCTGTCAAGGGTTTATTTTGTTATTTATTCTAAGAAAGTGTTGCTTGCCATAAAGTCAACAAAATGTGTTTGTTGACTTTATGGGAGAGCAGAATTGAGCCATTGGTTCTAAAATGAAAACACGTTGCACTGACTGATGCTGTTTCTAAGTGAGAGCATTGACAACGTCAACAAGAAATGTCTGTTATCTGCTGAAGTCATCTCCACTGACTCTCGTAGCTCAAATGAACCAAAGACATGTCTCAACACGTCTTCTAAACATCTTTTTTAGAACTTCGGGTTCTTTTATCATTTTAAACACATCTCTGATGCCGATAGCTTCAAACCAAAGATGCTGGGAATGATCTGGAAACTAAATGAAATCGATGAAAGCATAGCTTCAACTTAAACAAAATGACCTATTTTCATTCCCATCCAGAGATTTACTAAGTAAAGAAAAATGCCTGCAATGCATAAAGTGCATTTAATTTTAGTTTGAACCAGGTAAACTGTTATACATCATATATACAACTAAATTAAACAAAAGTAGAATTGAAGCAAAAACCAACAGACAAGAGGAAATAAAATGAAGGGTAAAATGGGGTCTGTTTACAAATTGAGTAACTTTCAAGGAAAACTGAATGCACTCGAAAAGAAAAGTGGTTAAATAAAAATACTTGATAAAAGTTCCAGGCTTTTCTTTTTCAGTTTGACAAGGTTTCATTTGTAAGTTATTAAAGTTTTAACAAGGTGTAGTATTTTAAAGTGCTTTCCATTACATATGAGAATAGCTCCAATTTTTCATTACGAACCAGCTGAGAGTTTTGCCTCTTATTAGGCATCATAAAAGGCAAGTAGTTAACACTTCTCTTTGTAAATTAAGTTAAAACACATCAATCTGATTTATATCTACAGGTCATTCAGGCCGTTGTTGTTATTCAGTGAGTTAGCTCACAAAGAGAACAAAACAAGGGCAGGGCAGTTTTTTCAGTGCTATTATTTTGAAGCTTATCAGTACAAACATATGGCCTGTGTGATAAGAATGATACCCTGTGGTTGCTTGTAATGTTTTTTATCCCCCCTCTGAAACAAGCAATGCACAACTCCAAAATCCTCGAAGTAAAAGTCAACATGCTCTTGGACTAATCAGTTTCTGTGAAGTTAAACAGCAACTTTCTTTTTGCAAGAGTGACTGAGTTGCAAGAAATGTCTCAGACCTCTCACCCTCTCACCTTCTAGCACACCTACATTGTGGAACGGTGCCTCAGTAGATCATTTTCTACTTAACCCCCCGCCTCCCCCCCCAAAAAAAAAAAAACCACAAAAAAAACACACCTGTTCTCTGATGACACAACAATCACTCTGAACAGAGCAGACCATAACCAGGCTGTTTGAAGTGGGACCTGATATCTGAGAATCTGTCATGCCGTTCAATCAGATTAACCGGGTTGAATATTTAGCTAGTTGGGTATTTAGCTAAAAGCACACGCACTTCATGCACACACATGAAGTGTGTGTGCATGAAGCACACAGCTTCATGTGTGTGCTTCATGCACACATGAAGCACATTGAGACATGCTTCATGTGTGCAGAACAAAAGTTGTATAAGAAGCAAGGCAAATATCTGGCAAACAATGTCAATTTTATGAAGGCTTAAATACTCTTACAAAGGTTAAAGGGTTTATACTTGTAACATTTGATTTTGCCAGAGGAGAGAGAGGGCGACCTCTGGTGGAAAAGATGTGTAACAAATATCAAATTCCCAAAACAAACATATTTAAGTTATTTCTAGCCGGGATGTTGGGCAAAATAATAATAATAATAATTTTTAGAAGTAGTGATTTGTTGATATGAAGAAAGTCTGTTTTATTTTATTTTATTTTAGATAAACACTCCATGAACTCCTTTCCATTGTCAAGTGGTGGTGGAAGGCCAGAGAGTCAAATACACTTTACTTTTGTACATCTGACATACTATTGCTTGTCAACAACAACAACCAACATATATGGACATTTCAAATTTTCACAAAGACACATGAAAATTACATGTAAAGAATGCATCTACTGTGCATGTTTTGTTTATGTACAAACAAAATTGAAAAAAACCAAAGAACGAACCACACACAGATTTGGTTGGTTCATTGGAAATTTTGTTTGCTCATTTTCTAATCTGGACCTATTTCATAAAGTAGGTCCAGACATGCATTTGAATATAAATTGTTGAAAAAGGTATGATGTAAAGCCTTTTGAGAGTAACATACAATTAAATTATTCATTTGGAGATCAGATTAGGTATTTTAATGGAAAAAATATATATGAAAAAACACCTTAAAACACAGGAAGTTAGAGCAAAGCAAAACAGGAACTGGGAGAATCCAACAAGGGGTTAGTGAAGGAGAGGAGGTCAAGTACCGAGAGAGTAAAAGCTGGGAAAACTGATTGGCTAACAGGTTGCAGGTGTGAGAAAAGAAAGAGAGAAGAGGGGAGGGAGAGGAAGTACACCAACAGGGGAACAGGAAAAATTTATCAGACCTCATCAAAAAACAACTAGGCACAAGAAATAATTAAACATTTTTAACTAAGAAAGGACTGAACTAAAATAAAGCGGAAACGAGGATTGCCTGATCCAAAATAAGAGACTAAGGAATACAGAGCCAAAAATATAACTACAAACAAACCCATGAAAAAATAAAAAAATAACCCAGCATCCTGACAGTCACAGCATAAACGTCATTCCTCCTCCCCGCTCCGACGGACGCACCGGCGAAACGTAAACTGCGCAGAACATTCAAACTTTGTTTTTGTTTTCTCACTGCTCCGACTAGTTTGAGAATTTAAAATGTAAAATTCCTCTTTAATAAACATCCGTACCCGAACGCCAACGTTTCTTTCGCAAACTGTGTGCGTGGTCGGACTCAAAAACCCGACGCAGCGAGCGAAACCTTTAGACTCCGACGCTCGGTAGAGACGCAAGGAGTACTAAAAAAAAACAAAAAACGCGTCACCGTGCTCGAAGTCAGAAGGGACGCCGACGGTCTGCTGCTGTCCGGTCACAGCATGAACGGCACGGAGGAGGAGCGCTGCTGCGTGGAGTCCCTCCGGGCAGTGAAACGTGCTTTGGAGGAGAGGGGCGCAGGTCTGGAGCAGGCATCCCGGATGGCGCGGCTCAGGTGGAACAGGAGGGAGCAGCTCCTGGTGGCTCAGGTGGCGACGCTGCAGAACGAAGCTCAGCTCGCCGCCTTCACGTATCAGCAGAGATTGAAGCGATACTTGCTGCACATCAGCAGCATCGCAGAACAGATCGCTGGATACTGTAAGGTAGGAGGCTGATTGATAAAACTTTTTATTATTATTATTATTATTGTTAATAGGCTACACAGGTGTCTGTCTGTCTGTTGCTTGAATCAGAGTGATTCCAGTACAGCCGCTGACATGCAGACACACACGTCAGACCATTCAACGACAGGAAAGCTGCAGAAAACTGTTGAGGAGCGTCAGGTAAGGAAACTTTTTTGTTGTTGTTGTTGGCCATTTTCTTTCTCACTCTTGTGAAGTTTTAGCTCAAGTTGCTGAATGCAACCTAGAACATTATTTTTTTTTAGATATCTTCTGAGACACTGCTGGTACTGCAGATAGAGGAGTTGAGACGAAAAGGTTTGCAGACTCATCGTGCAGCTTGATGTTGCTTCCTCCTTCTCCATTTCACATGCAGCCCATTTGTTTTCTTCTGTATGTTGACTCTGGTATCCCAGTCTGAGGGTTTCAGCAATCTCTCCTCACATCCTGTCGTTTCTTATTTTCACTGGTGTTTCCAGTGTATAGGGGGCTGTGAATGCCAAACTGTTTCTTCATTGCACAACCTAGTTTATTGGCAGAAAAGCTGTCGGTATAAGATATTGTCTTACTAAAACTCTTGGCTCTGTTTAAACAACTTCAGCTTAATCCATTTGACCCGAGGGTTCTCTGCCACTCTCCCAGTGGTCTGGCACCGAATGTTTTGGCATTAGACCGCAATGTTGCAATTAATCAATGACTGCAGAGTGATATGCTTTAGAAGTTAATGCTGTTTGTTCTCTCAGAAGCAAAGCAGACTGAAAATTTGGGCTTCTCAAAAAATAAGTATTACTAAGAAAACTTTTGACAGAAGTCTCTCACATCTGTGTTACAGCCTTCATTATAATAGGGGTGTGTGTTGATTTTAAAGGTGTTTAGGATACATTTACAGGAAGGTACAAAAGGGTCAAATGTGTTTGAAAATTCGTTTTCTGAGCATATTCATGGAAAGTCAAGTGGAAGAAAAATGTGTCTTAAGTTCTGTGACTGAAATTTGTATTTATTGAGGTCCACATGTATGGAAAATCAGATATTAGTTGATTACTTGGGGTGGCTATATTAGTAGTTAGCCTGTAGTTTGGTGCTTTACAGATCCAGCTTACCAAATGTACTGTCTTCACAGTTAGATAAGTGACTCATGTCATTACTAATTTCTATACCATGCTGTCCCTATTATTATAGTAAGACTTTCCTCAAACTATGTAGAATACATTACTTTTAAATTGAAATTAAAGCTTTCTAAGCAACTTCAGAGTCCATAAGGATCCATATGTGCAGAGCAGAAGAAAGAAGAAGTTTAGATTTGAGAACAAAATAGTCGCTCTCAATGATGACATTTTGTTTGTTCTATTGGTTTTGAAAACGTGTTTCCTAACTCCATTGTGAACTTTTTTTTGTGGTTACCTAAAACCTCTCTACTTTTGCCATGCAATTAAAAGGTGGGACAGATGTAATTGCTGTGATTTTTGGTTGTTACAGAAATGTATTAAACCTCCCACTCTGGCAGCCAAATCTAATATTAGCTCCTACTTTAGAAAGCCAAAAGGTTTCCATTATTATTCCCTGGCTAGGATCGGTGTTATGTTTGGGCTGCTGTTGAGGGTGGATAAGTTTAATTGTGGTAATGCTCACTTAAAGTGTTCCACTAATTACCTACAGCATGCTGTGAGTGCAACTGGCTCACTTTTGATTAATGTGGAAAACCGCTCTCTTTCCTGCCAAACGTGGGCATTAGAAGCCGCTATCTATTTTCAGGATTCCTGCTACTCAACTGTAAACTCTTCTCTAATGCATCTTTAATGGCTTTGTCACTCCCTTCTGCTTTCCAGATTGACTTTCCAGTTCTTAGGAAAGCTGTCTTGGAGAGAATAAAACAGAGTTGTAATGTTTGCCGGAGAAGTTATTAGCCTGGACAAGAGAAATGAATCGCTTGTCAAGATCCCCAAGACAGTTATGGATTATCAGAGTTGTGCCAAACCATTGAGAGAGTGGCAGATATACCCTGGTCCACCTTACTGCAGCACACACACAGCATGCTAATGTGCAATCACATGGCTGGTGTGGTTGTGTGTTATTGATCACAGATCTGTACATATCTGATTCCATATTTTTGTTTCGTTTTCAGTTTTTGTGCTTGTTGAAAGCAATTTATTTTAATAAAAGCTACCATATTTTTCAGACTCTAAGTTGCTACTTTTTTCCTATGCTGTGAACCGTGCAGCTTACAGCCCGGTGCGGCTTTTCTGTGGGTTTTCTTCAACCACCAGGGGGCTCTTTAGCAGGAAGTGAATCATTGGAAGTCAAAATTGGAAATCAAAGAAGAAAGTGCTGATTTTCATTTAGAACAAGCACATGGTAGCAGCAGGTACGACGGAGACATGTTTTCAAGCTTATATGATGCAGCTTTTAAGTTGAAGGCTATCAATCTGGCAGTACAGGAGGGAAATGGAGCCGCTGCACGTAAACCCGGTGTGAATGAACCTATGGTTCGGCGTTGGAGACGGGGGGCTGGGTCCTTAATAGCAGATTAATTAAGGATGCAGCAAAACTGCAAGCAGTGGAGATACCAGCGGCTTATAGCCCAGTGAGGCTTATATATGTACGTTTCTATTTATTTATTTTTTTAACTTTGTGGGTGCAGCTTATAGTGAGGTGCGCTCTATCGTCTGGAAAATATAGTAATTATATTTTTAAAAGTTCTTTCATAGTTTCTTGGAATTCTGTTTTCCTCCCATCTTTCACCCCCTAAAAAAAACCCATTTATGTTAGGCAAATGTGTAGTTGTTTTAAGTGTGTGAATGGGGTGTTTAATGCCATTTGCCTTTATAGTGACACTGTAATTAATGCTTTTCTTGCTTTTTCTTTTGTTAGAGTCCACCTGTCCTACCTGATATCAGCTGTTTATTATTCTATACCTATTCCATACTGTAAACGCATAAATGCTAATATCTAAAGGTAAAAATGCATTAAAACTCATAAACATGTCCTTTTAACCAGCAATCCTAACCATTTCCTGGTAAAATTGAATCAAACCTGGGTAAGTGGAAGACAAGTCTGAACTGGAGAACAATTTGTTTTGAATTACTAGCTTCCTCTCCCTCCTACCTTCAAGAACTTTAGCCAAGTCATAGGTGTAAGGTTTTTACACAGTCACTTTGTCAGATATATTACAAAATGGTATCGTACTGTAATTAGTACATTGTAGTAAAATTATTAGAAAACACAAATTTTTACTTGTATTATGACACTTCTGTGTTTTTTACTTTTGACCAGTGGTTTTCCTCCATGCTCAGTCAAGACATTGGGCTGTAAGGAAAAAAATTAAGCAACCAGTAAATCTGTGTAAAGTGCTCTCTTCGCATTTATTTTCCTTGAACGTTCCAATTATTCATGAGCTATGATGGCGATAAATGCCGTCATCAAAGGTTGCTTAGTGTTTCCATCTGAAACATGGAGGGTAAGCTCAGGAGAGTGGGCTCACATTAAGACCAACCCAGTGTGAGTGTGTGTATTTTTCCATGTGCCTCAGAGATGCACTGACCTAGATGCCAGTGATTGCGCGACAGAATTTGCAGAAGCTGTGTCAGGTCGACGGTTCTGCTGCGCTGGAAAGGGATAATGGCAGTAAGACGCAGCGCTGCATTGACAACGAGATTATTCAGCCCTGCAAAAAAAAAAAAAAAAAAAACACACCGCCCTTCGCTTGCCATGCAACCGGCCCATATGCTTGTTTAAAACCAGATCCATACACAAATGAAACCACAGATGAGGTAGAGCTGTTCCACGGCTCCACTTGTCCGCAGCCAAAACCACATTCTTTCCGTGGAGCTCAAAGGTTTGGAAACTAACAAAGTGGTCATGTAATTCAGAGACGGCTCCTATTATTCTTTACTTCTAAGGTTGAGGACAGTAGGGAGAAATATGTGCTCACTGAGACGTCTTGCGTGATTGGAAGGAAAAAGAGTGAGAGTACTCGCATCTCGGGTTTGATCAAATTCTGATCTGGCGAAATGGCCGAGATGAAAGCAGTTCAGTTAGCCTCCATAACAAAACAAAAGAATAAGGGTCTGATTCACTGCAGGAATGCGCAGTTTTTTTCCAGGCTTGTGCATCCCTAAAATCACAAAGCCCTGAGAAAGAGACTTTGGTCTTTGCTTTAATGTTTTCTGCTCCTCGTATGCGAAGTGGGACCGTAGCTGTGACTGTAAACAGAGCAGGTCTTGTACTTTCATCTGTTGTGTATCTGAACATGTTTATAACTCCATATTAAGGAGAAGATAACAGATTTAACTTGTCTTCTGCTACCCCCTCAAACACATAACATTCGTGGTCAGGAGTTGTGACTTGGTCAGGTGAGGGAAGTACCTATAACTTCCTGACATCCATAGAAGAAGAAGAAAAAAACAAAACAAAACGAAGTGAGGCCTTTTCAATAAACAAAACAACAACTTCATTTGACAGTTTAGCACATCTTTTTATTGCATGTCTCTGTGTGTAAGCTGTTACTTCGTACTCCAGTTTCCTAAAGCGTTTTGTTGGCTTTAAAAGAGAATGCCGGCACTAAAGAAGGGCCATTAAAATTTAATTTTAGATTTCAGATGTGTGAAACAAACCATTAAAGAAAAATCCTTGCTGCGGCTCTCGCAGCCGAGGTGGTGACACGGGGTTTGTGAGTTCTGTTTGCCTCGGCCCCCTGGAGGTGTTTTCTGTACCTGTTCTGCTCTGTTTGGAGTGCCACTTACCCAGAATTTACACCATGTAAACTGTTTGTCTTTTGCCTGCAAGAGAGGGACCGCCCTGCTCACCATTTCCTTTTTCCTCTCCAATTTGACTGCCTCACACTGAGTTGCTAAAACAAACTTCTGCTTGCAATAATTTAGAATTAGCAGTTAAGGAAATCTTAAGCACTCTGATTATTCCATGTGACTGTCTTTGTTTAATATTTGATTCTCATCTTGCAGTCTATGCATAGATTTTTTTCATTTATTTTTTTAAATAATGGAATCTGTAATGTTTTAGTAGGTGTTGGTTTGGCGAACGAGGCGTTTTTCCAGAGCTGTGAGGCAGATGCTGGGATTTGGATGTTTCACCTTCTACGGCTATGGAATCGGACCAAGTCAAAGAGCTGTAAAGGCAGTTTGTTTATGGCCCTGTACGTGCGTTTCGATATGTCGCTGCAGGCATGATTTGTGAGAAGGAAAACCATTTCACTAAAGACCACCCTGCTCGTAAGAATGAAATGTACCCAGAGTAAGCCTTTCTCTGTAGGAAAGTTGTTTTATAAATGTACCTCGGTTTCATCCACAGGACGCTGAGGACTGATGTGAACGTTGTTTTTAAAGATGCATCTGTGAATGAACACATCAAGCATACTGCTTCTTTGTGTGACTGCATGGGAAGATCAAAACATATCAGCTCCATCCTACTGATGTGAATTATTGTGTATTAATAATGGGTAGGAGAGGTCTGGAGTAGAACTGCAAGGTTCTCTACCAACTTCTTTCCTCAGGCTGTCGGAGCCCTTGACCTTCTCACAAACATGCACATCCTGCTGCCTTCACATCCACAGATAAACACACACCTCTAGGCACACTCGCACCTTGGACTCACTGGATAATCTAAATGTGTGAATTCTTGTGCTGCTGCTTGCTAATTTACTTGTTCTCAGGCTCGTTCGTGGTCCTGGACTGTTACCTGTCAGTCTGTCATGCCTGTCTTGCACATTGCTTGTTTTTACTGGCAGAAGTGAGGCTGACATACAATCGGCACTGTCGGGCCCACTGTCGATCAGAACTGACAGGCACACAGTAGATTTTAGCTTGACAGAAGTTAAGGAGTCTGTTTCGTTTCTATAAAATAAAACTACAGTCATGACCAAAAATGTATTCGTATATTTGAGGGGGTTCGCTGACAAAATACTCTATCTTTTCCTTAATAAAAGACAGAAAAAGTGTGAAAATTTGAAGTTTAACCATAAAACGAACAATGAAAAATAATGCGCTTAGAGTTGGAGAGAAGGATGTCCGATTTGGGAATCTCGTGGTCTCATCCATATTTTTGGCAGATGATCTGGTTCTTCTGGTAACGACCTTCAGTCTGTACTGAATCGGTGCGTAGTAAGGATCAGTTGTATCTTTGGTTGGAGACTATGGTTTTCAACCAAAAAAAGGGACTGTTCAGTGCCACAAGTAGAGAAGTTCAATTATCTTTGTTTGTTGTTTACTAATGAAGATGGTGTAGAGTTGGAGATGGATAGCTGGTTTGGGGTTTAATGGTCAGTCATTATCTGTCATAGTGAAGTCACAGCTGAACCAAAAAACAAAAGGTCTTGACTTCATTGCTCCAACCTCCAAACCTCACTTAGGGCCATGAGGTAAGGGTCATGACCAAAAGAAAAGATCCTGCATACACGCAGCTAAAATTAGTGTCTCGATTCAGAGATTCAGTTAAGTTGGTTCAGGCATCTTTGGAGATTTGGCATCCCAATGCGAGGAGGGGCCAGACCAGTCTCAAAAATCCCCAAGGGGACGATGTATCAGTTCAGAATGAGTCGGAGAGTTTCGATGCGGAAAGAGACGTTTGAGTTTTCCTTTTGAACCAAGCAACCTAAAGTCGGATAAATGGGAAAACAATATTTCATCCACAAAGCTTTTAAACTACGCATGGAAAGCCAATATTTCCTGCTGGGTTATATGTGAACCACAACACCACAAATATCACTCTGCCATTTTTGGAACCTGGAGAATTTTTAAAATGGCCGGAAATGCTTTTGTGCAAATATATACATTTCTCATGCCATCATAAAAACTTGTGCCAATAATATGAAGCATACAATACATTTTGCATACCAAAAGTTGGAAAAGGATTAAAGTTGACCCACACAAAAACTTAAGGGTTAAAATCCTTTTGACAGTGTACCGCTAGCGTCTACTGTCTTTCAACAGCCGACATCTGGAAAAGACACACAAGTCAATAGGCTTTAAATCAGGGGACTGAAAAGAAACTGATGACATTTCCAGGTGACCTCCTGCTGGTACGCTGATCGGTGCTTCCTTGTGGTCAGGAATGTGAACAAACAGAACTGCCGTGCTTCATGTTCTGACACACTAGTATGTAGCCGGCACAGCAGAAAACGCTGCTTACATCTGGATTTGAAACCACCGATGTCATGTAAAACCTGCCTGTGCAGCAGGGCACTCATGCCATCAAACAGTGGAGGACGTGGCTTGAGTTTGTGGAAAACCCAAGTTCATTCGCCCCCTCTGTTCCCAGCTTTACTAACAGTAGGAGTTTTGGTTAGTCACTAACCTGATGCCTTTGCAGCTCACGCACACCTACTGATCTCCCAGAGCTGGGTAAACATGTGGCCTAACGTGCAGCTGTTGCAAAGAAATTACGGTTAGGGGCTTGAGTCAGCGTGTTCACATGAGAGCGCAGCCAGCTGTTTGTGTACATAGCATGACATAAACACTACAGTGGTCACTTTATCAAAACCGAACGTGCCAGTTGTGGTTGGACCTACCGTGAGGGGTGTTGTGTAGGCGACTGTCCTCCTCGACTGAGTCATTTACATTGTGGTGCCGGGATGTTGTTAAATTGATTTGATTGTTGTTGTTGGTTATCTCAGGATGTTCTGTTTAGTTTGAGAAATGAGTGCAAATGGCCCATGCTGGGTTTCAACGCAGGCCGTCACTTTGTTGTTAAAATGTCTGCTGAACGCCGCTGAGCTAACGTGCATCGTCGGCTAACGAAACTGAAGTGACATCAGACTCAAAGACGCTTAACATGAAATCAGTCGTTTCCATTCACGTGCATGTTCACACGCTGATCATGGCAAGCTACCGGATGGTAGCCACAGCTGCCCTGGGGCGGCCTGACAAATATCGAAGAATAGAGGAAAGAAAAATGTCCAGACTTCACAGCAGCAGGGTGAATATATCAGACAAAACCCCAGTGTTACGCCTAACCTTTTAGTGGCGATCCATCAGGCATTCTCAGCTGCAAAATGAATGAATGCTACCTCTGCTTTTGTCAGCAGGAGGATTAGGATTTAATTACACCTGGGCAAGAGACTGCCATACAGTCAGAGAAAGCACTGTACAATGGGAGACTGGATCAGCACATTTGTGAGGTGTTGAGGAGCAGGATATAAGCCTGTGTAATATGCCAGGTGCGCTCAGAGTATTAGCAGATGCTGGCAGAGTCTGTGGTGAAGATGTAGGATCAAAACAAAAATGCCTCTTTGGTTTCCTGCTCTCATTCCACTTCATGGGTAAAAATGAAGGAAGGAAAAGCAGGCAGCACAGGCATAAGGTCGAACAACCAGAGCTGGGTAGTAACTAGTTGCATTTACTTGAGTAATTTTCTCAGACAAAGATGTGATATTGTTGTTGTTCGGGATATTATTTTGAAGTATCGCCACTTATGCTTAAGTGAAATTTCTGGTAGCTTCACTAAATGAAGAACAAACTTGTTTTAATCAAACCTTTATGAAATACAGACACACACTATGTTCAAATAAGACGTTTTATTTTTTTTATTTTTTTACATAAGCTTTGTTGTCTTCTGAGCCTTCTGGGGTATTTGGAGGTCAAAAAGCAAACACCTCTACATTGGCAGTGAATACTTCAGCCATCAACTCTTTAATATCTCTAAATCAGAAAAGTTTTTTTTTTTTTTAATCATTAGCTAAATGCTTTAGAGAAAAAAAAAATAAGGACAAACATTTAATCTGATGGCTGATGTTCAATGGACAAAGGTGAGATTTAAACTTTTTGCTTTTAAAATCTTGTTAGAAGAATTATTATTTCAGGCAGCCGTCAAACATTCCTATTTCAAAGTGGAATAAAAATGATGCTTTCATTATCACAAGTCATTGGCATACATAAGATATAAACTACAATTCATCTTTTCTTTTAAGGTGCTCTTTTATTTGGACTAATACTTGAGCATAGCTCTACATCTTCATGTCTACGTCTGACTGCATTGTTTTAACCCATTTATTTAAAATCCATTTCAGTGATTGCTAACCATCTCCAAACTAATAAATAGACATTTGGGGCAAATGTCTGCTTTGTCCTCCTGTGGACATGTGTTGTTGGGTTATGACTATTTTAGTAATTGATAATTGCAGTGAATGGTGCTGCCTCATTGTGGTTTTTTTGTCAGCTGTGCTATATTGCACATGATATAATGATGCAGTACTTGGGAGTTGAACAGATATTATTTTGGAACGTGGCATAACTCAGAAACGCTACGAGAGAAAAATTATTTAAGTGTGAATTTGCTGCAGAGGGGGATTATGGTTTGGAGCTGTTTTTCGCTACTTCAGCTCCTTCTTGTTCCAACAGGGATCGGTGCACAAAACAAGGTCCACAAAGACATGGATGAGCGCATAAGAACTTGACTGGCTTACACAGAGTCCCGACCTTAACCCAGTAGTTCACCACTGGCTTGAACTGGAGCAAAGACTGTGAGGGAAGGGGTTAGGGTTAGAATCCTGATCATAAACAAAACTGACTGAGTGGCCAGCAATAGAAACGGCTAAAAAAAAATAAACTGGATCATTTGTTGACTAGTATTTTAGTCAAGAAGCAACTTTTAAAGACGGGTATCTCACCCGGGTATAGAACCATGTGAAAGTGCAACATATTGTTTCGCCGTCTTTCACCCGCCACATACGTCAATGTTTCTCCGCCTCATTTCCTGCTAATTGATCTCCATCGTGTACAGCAGGAGGCTCGGAACAGCCTGCACGTATGTTTGGATAGCTATCGCCGAAAACGAGCCAGATGTGTTGGCCCACAGTGCGAGTGTAGAGTCGGCACGCTGAGGTCACAGCACCGGGTGCTGGCAGCAGACTTTCGTCTGCCTGTGCTGTAAAAGAGCTGCAACAAAAGGCTGATCTGGTTCAACTCAGTTTCAGGTTTACATTTGCTGTAGCTTCCCCACAAGTACGGTAAATTATGAAGATATTCAAAAATTGTGGGAAGAAAAAAATCAGAATTGCAAAGCATTTGAATTCATTTAGTTGTTTTTTTTTCTTTAGTTATTTAAGCATGCATATTTCCTTAATGTTACATGCTTGATTCATTCTTTATAACTCTTTATAGTTTTTTTAACTAGTTGTGTAGCTGCAGAACTTCAGCCATGAATTTTGTTTAAACCTTTTCCATCATCCAATTAAACGTGGCATTATGTTATTCCTCCTAATGACTTGCACTTGTTAAACGTTATAAACATCAACACTCATTTCATTTGTCTATCAAAACTTGACACTGAAGTCTTTACTTCAACACCATCTTCAGAGTGCGAGTACTGGTTCTGAGACACAGCACAGCTTGTTTACTAAGCCCACACTGACGGTTTTCTACTGCAAGATTATCGATTGATATTGAAAATGTCTTTGAGATGTCTATTTGGATAACATTATACAAATATTCCACAACGTTCTCCCTCACCCTTCTGGTGTGTTCCTTTGTGTTCGTGATTTTGTTTTTTCACTGATATTCTCAAACAACTGGATTTATGTACACCCAAATTAACCATTTTAAAATTAGGTCGCTTCTGTGGGCAAATGTTCACATTGGATTTTCTTCAGGACAGACAAAATGAAATGAATAACCCCCAGAAAAAACAAAGAATTAAATATAAATGTTTTACTAAAAAAAAAAATATATATATATATATATATAAAAAAATAGTTAAACATTAGAATTAGTAACTTAGTACACAGTGATTCTTGAGAATAGGGACAAAACAGGTCCTATGGATAAAGCACAACATTTGAATAAAATATGCACAAAATATAATTTTTTTCAAATATCTGACTAAACTAACCTGGGTCATGTGAACACAACAATGTATATTTTTCTTGTATTTGCTGAATATTTTTTATTTTAAACATTGTAGTTGGTGGATGATGCCTGTAAAATCCCTTGTCTCGGAGCAGAACTCAATACATTATAATAGTTTAAAACAATTAAAGAAATACTAAAATTATATATTATGACAATTAAGTATAAGTAGTCATATAAATAATTATAAAAGTATCGATAAATTGAATTAAAAATAATTTTTAGATTTTTCCAACTCCGTTGAAATTTGAAGTTTTTGTCAACACCGTCAGACATGAAAATAATGTAAAAAAAATCAGGCATTATTGGGGGGCACCAGAACTTCTGAGGACCCCATGACCACTTCCTTTCTCTTCCTTTGCTAGGAGGGCTAGTTAGCTCTGGTTAGCTTAAGTTATTCTTTAGTTTTTTCTTCTGTTTTATTCCTAAATTGCTTGTCACAACCATGATGTGTCAACACCATAACTTTTGTAACAATTTACAAAACTTTGATGAAATTTTGTGAAATAAAAGCTTAATTTTGGTATAATGTAAAGATTTCATGGACCTGATGAGCTACAATATGGCCTCCTTCAGAATAACATCATATAAATTGAGGTAGTTTGGCTTTTTGTCAACTCTGTCAGATGTCAACTCCATCAGAGTTTCTGAGACTCTTTCAGTTAAATTGTTGTCAAATCTCACTTAAATGTGCAATTTAATCATTTTAATGTATTTTACATAAATTGCATTACTTCACATGTATCAAGTTTTTCATTTTATTCACTAGTTTGTCACCACCTTCAGTTCTGTCAACTCCATCATGCACTGTCAACTCCATCAGATGGACTTTTTGTTGTTTTTTGTTTTAAATAATATTTCTTTTGTTTCTTGAGAAGCATTTGTCTGTAAAATGAGTAAAAATATCACTAATGGGGTATTTTAAAAATCATTTTATATTTATTTTTGTCAGATGGTGATGACAAAGTTCTGGGTCAGGTCGATTAAAAATGTATATGTTTTTTTTAAATGTTGCAACTGGGAGTCTGCACCTTAGCATCTTTACATTTCCAAAACATTATTTGTCATATTTGCATACATAAGGTTGAGAAATAATAAAAAAAAATATGGGAAAATTAAAACCCATTTTGTCCCTATTCTCAAGAATCACTGTACACCGATTTGAACTTTAAACTATTTAAACTCCACGCCACGGTGACACGTACAGCTGAACGGGACATGCGACACCGGTTTCTGACCAGCAGATGGCGATGAAGACACATACTTTTCAGGTGTCTACTATGTGCTACTGTGTACAGATCTGGTTGGGTTCTGAATATTTTAGTAACTGATAATTATTGCAATGAATGATTCAGCTTCATGTTGGATTTATTTCTGGCTGTGACAGCTGCTAGTATCCAACTCTCTTTCTTTCTTTTTTTTTTTGCACGTTATCTGGACAAGTCGCTTAGGAATGAAGTCAATTTTGTTTTAGGATTTGGATTAACTGAGAAACACTATATGAAAGAAAATCTACCAAGTACTTAAATACTAAATATGTTTCAATGTGTCTCTGAAAGTGTATTTTAATGATTTTATGTATATTTTTCTACAAAATGACACATTGTGTCCATTGTATAGCAAATTAATCTTTTGTATGGTGATGCTTAGATTTTTTTTTTTTTCTGCTGCATTGAAAAGTGGCAACATGTTAATTCTGGAGATGCAGCTTCACCTACTATGAGTCTGTTATGAATTTGTATGAACTAGAATCAAGCAGCACTCGCACCATACTGCCATGCACCATCTCTGTTTTTGCATCTGTATGACAAAGCTGAACATAAAGAAGCCATGCTGGGGCTGCTGCCGTGTTGAGAATTGATAGAAACACTTTGCAGTGTTGATTTTTACTTCCTCAACAACTTCCTGCGGCTACACCGGCCCGCGGGGAGAGCCAAGACAAACTCGCCATTAGCCTGCACCACTTCTTGATTAAGTTTCAATAGACTCTAGTTGGTTTCCTCCGGTTGGCCTCCTAATGAATGCCAGGGATGATTTGGCCAAGATTGTCTTCCCTCATCACTGCAAATGACCGCTGAACGCTGCGGCGCTGCAAAATCAATAGCCTTGGACCAGCAAAGCCTCAAACACTCCTGTGGATTACTGATGAGAGTGATTTGAAGTGTTTGGCTGGGAGTGTGTTTGAGCTGTGTGGGTGAGAATGGGAGACAGAGCAAGTTTTTTTTTTTTTTTCTTTAATGTCTGCGTGCAACAAAAGCGAGTGAGGAAATGATGTGAAAAAAAAATCAGAAAAAATGGTTTGATTTTGACTACATTGAAGATTTTTGGCCTGTTTTTGCCGCTGAATAGACAGTGTGATTCATCAATTTAGTAGCTGCTGGAATTTTTTTGTTTGTTTTTTTCTTCTTCCATTTTCACCCTGTTTGCCTGTTTCTGCTTTGGAAAGCTGCATTATTTCAAGGGTCTTTACATCTTCTCCATTCGTGTGTTTGTACACAACGAACAGCCCATAAATCAGCACCACATTTGCACTCCGCATAATGCAGCTCATGTTTCAATGAGGAAATGTGGGTGATCTTATGAATAATACAAGCTGCTTGGTCTTTGATGCCAGTGCAGATAGTAATAAAGCCGGTTTTTGTCAGTGTGGGCCAATCATTTTGAGCCAGAGAACCTGGTACATTAGCTGTGGAAAGGCGATGATAAATCAGGTGATCACAGAGAGGATTGCTTGGCACAGGGGGGCCCTGCTGGAGGCCTCCCAGAGCTCAGGCAGAAGGTGAGGCGAGGCAGGCAGAATGCCCTCCTTACCCCGCGTACCGCAGGTCTCCAGGGTTGCTTTTAATAGCTACAAATGGGTGGCAATAACAACTAGTTGTATTTCACATTCTGCCCGATAGTTACGGCTTCCTGTAGCTTTTACGACAAGGAGATGTCAGGTTCTGGCCATAATTGGCTCTTCTATGTGGATTTTATGAGTCTGTTTACTCTGTCTGTACTTGTATCTGGGTATGCTGCTGTCCTAAGAGTCCCCTGGGCTGGCTACTGGATATACTTTCAGCTTATCACTGTGTAGGGACAGGATGCCTAATGATCACATATTGATTGATGCTTCTACAAAGTCAGGCATGTTTTTTTTTTTTTTTTGTTCGTTTTTGTTTTATCTAGCCATCTTTGTTCTACGTGGCACTATCACATCTTCTCATGCAGAGATGTTTGAGAATGAGTTTTCCTTTACAAATACAGATTCTCAAAAATTGTGACGTGCAATTGCCTTTATCATCTTTTGATCTTATAACACTGAAGACAATCCAGTGTGACCAACTACCTTCAACAGTCAACCAAAGTGCACCTAATCTATAAATGCAGCTGATCTGTGGAGGCTACAGAGATTTGACGTTAGGGAACACACAGCGGAGAGGTGGCAAAGTTTAAGGTATGATTAGTTTATAAAACAGTATCACAAGCTTTGGCCATCTCTCAGAGGACCGTTGAGTTCATCATCAAAACAATGGGAATTGTAAGGAGCAACTTGTCAACTAACCAATATATGACCACAATAAAAGTCCACTTAACCTGACAGGCCTGGTAAGGAGAGTGTAGATCACAGAATCAACCAAGAGACTCTTGGTAACTCTGGAGCTCTTACTGGAGCATTTGTAGACAAACAACTTAACAAATCTGGACTTTGTGGAAAGATAAAAAACCTTCACTGAAACAAAGCCAGAAGAAGTTATTTCTGGTTAAATAAAGCCACAACCAAAGTGTGTCTTGTGATTGAAACATTGTGTGTACAGCAATGCTTTCAGTTACAGGTCAACTCATTGCTAATACGATAAAATGACCACTTCAATATTACAGATGCATTATATAAATTTTAATCATGTTTATTTATTTATATAAATATGTATCCCTGACTCCACGTGGTGATAGTGGCTTTAACTAATCTCCTATTTGTCTGCCGTTTCAAAACATGGTTTACAGGGGGCATTATTAGGTCGCTGGATTATCCGTCACAGACTTTCTGTTCTCTCAATTGGAAAGAAAAATAACTGACAATCCCAAGGTCATGACCGAGGGCAGACATTTTTTTTTTCCCCTACTGATAAGGTACAGTGAGGTGTTGGTGTTTTCTGTCCACTTAGCCTGATGAATTGGTTCAATACAAGTTTAAACCAATTTGCTTTTTTGTTGTTGGCTTAGAAAGCCCACAGCGAAACCCAGCACTGCACTTTCCTCTAATCACCAGCGCGGCATCTGAGCTGCAGCACAAATCCACATTAATTATTTACGATGATAAATGTCGGGAGGGGGGAAAAAAAAAAAAAAAGTTTGGCTACGTGTGGACGTAATTGTGTTGTATGCATGAGCAGCAAAGTAAATTAGGAAAGTGGAGCCATACCACTCCACCAGAAGTCTCCCTATTGTCTTCTCAGATTCTCAAAGTTGCTTCACGACACAATCAAACTGATATTGTTTTGTTTTATAACCCACAGCTGGCTACGGGTGACGTGCATGTAATTACCCCACTGTGCGTTTGTGTGTGTGTGCTTTTCTATGTGTTCGGCCACATGCTGTGCGCCGCCGCCACTGCACCTGTTTCATGTGTCATATCATGCTCATCTTTTCACAAAGCCTCCCAGGCCTCAGCACCCCAGACACGAGCACATACACATGCATTCCCACCTTGATGAATAATTAAGAAGGTGCCATGTTGATAAGAGACCATTGTACCTCCAGGAGTGTCGCGCTCGCCACCTTCATGTGAAACATGCCTGGATTAAACGTTCTTTGTTTCCTCAGTCAGACTTTGTGTCTGTCATTCACGTCACGGTTCAGGAGGAGAGACACGTTTCATGAGCACACACACGCAAACGCGCCATGAATGACTGAAAACATCCGACGTCAGAGACGACATGCGCCGAGCAATTCTGCTTATGAAAATTTCAATGTTTTAACTGCAGATATTTACCAAATATTTCATAGCGAAGTTGATCTCAGTTGTCCCAGTTTTGCAGGTTTAGAAATTTCACCTGAAACTACGTCGTCGTTCTCATCAGACATGAGCAATCCAATGATGCTATCAGAAAAAAGACTTACAAATATTCAGTTATTTTCAGAAATGACTTTTGCGTCACATAAAGTTCACCTGCATATAGAGAAAGACGCCCATTTCTGATCTTCCCTTGCAAAGTTTCTTTAATACCTACATCAGTCCTCCTTGTAAAATTACACCAGCTTCAACTCTTCTGGGAAGTTTTTCCACAAGACCTGACCATTCTGTTAGAAGTACATTTATGAGGTCAGACACTGATGTTGGATGACAAGAACTTGCTCTTAGAATGAAACAGGGGAGTCATTGGAGAACAATGAAACCAGAAAAACTTACCGATGAGGGAGTGGAAAAGGCAGGTAGGGAAAATGAGAACATTTTTAGCAACTGGGAAGAAGAGCAGAATGATAAATAAGCAAATAATACAAAAATGGACAAAAGATCTGAACCTAATCTAAACAATAAATGGAACAAAACACTAGTGTAAAGAAACGAATCTAAAGCACAATGATACTAAATGAACTGACAAGGGCTAAACCAAAATGGTAAGGTATGAGTAAATAAACAAAACAAATGACCAGAATAGAAACACAAATGAAACTTGATTAAGGCTCACTTTGGAGAATCCACTGCTTCAGCAGCAGAGTACATCAAAATTTATCAGTCTTGTCAAAACTGAACCTTGCTGGAATTAGCTTCCATTTTCTCCAAAATCATAGAGCCTTTACTGATATTCATTATTTTCTTTAGTTGAAGTTCAATGGAAACAACTACAGTGCAAACTGCAAAGTGAAACAAGTAGATTAAAAAAAAATAAACAAATGTGGGAAGTGAGCCTCTATGTAACGGTTTCTTATATTCTCTGGATATCTTGTCCAGATTTAAACACAGCAACATTTGTTTCCAGGCTTCTCCACTCTGGCATAAGTGTTGCTTAATTATTCTACTTACTGTTTCTAAAAACAATCTTTGTTGTGATTCAGAAAGAGGATGCACACATCTTTTCTAAAGTTGCAACTGGCTAATTTTGGTTTTTGAATTTCTTGTTTGTATGTTTGTTTTTTTACTGGTATATCAATCGAGGTCACAAGGTTATTATCCCTGAAGGGAAGTTTAAAAGGTTTTGGCCTTCTAAGTCCAGTTAGGGTGTGGCTGTTTTCTCACTTTCCATCCTGAAATATTTTTTTAATTACATTTTTCAATGCCTGGGTTGTTTGTATTTTATTTCACTTCAGTGTCACGGTAATAATTAGTGCCTGCAAAGTGGGAAAATACTTGGTACATTAACAACACATTACGACAATGTTGTTAGCTGTGTGTTGCTACCCGACGCTCTTGTAAAGAACCACACATTGTTTGAATTTACACAAAATAATGACTTTTTGTTTTTTTGCTGTTCCAAAAAAGCAGAGATGAAATTAACAAATTAAAACTGATCATTCAGTGTAAGAGTGAAAAAATGGCAACAGACCAAATATGCATGATGGATGATATAATAATCATTGTTATTCTTTACTATCTCCACAGAGATGGTGTCACATTGCTCACTACTACAATCCGCTGTCTAACAGAAAATAATTCATAGGCCACCTTAAGACCTAGTGTACTTCTATTTTATTTTCCATGCACACAAAACAGAAACTTACAATGTCTCCATAGACACCGTCAATTCAATTCTCCACTGAGAACATCTTTGACTACATCCCTCTTTCAGGCATAACACAGTTGGACAACAAAAGGTCAATAGGTCTGATTTGAAAGTGCTGAGTGAAAAAGGAGACGGTGGATTATTCCTGACTGCCCCAAACCCCTAAGTGTAAACAGGAACTAGAAGGAAAGTTACACTTCTGGGCACCACAGAAATAAAACTCGGGTTTGGTGTTGCTCGAACTCATGAAGACGAGTAAAATCAGATGTACCTTTGTCTTACATCCTGACTTGGCTTTTGCTTTTTTTTCTTTATTACTGGCTGTTGCTTAATACCTTAATAAAACATATCTTGCATAATTACAATCACTAATCAGTGCAGACATGCTGTGCTAAGGATGGCAAACATTTCAAAAGAAATATCTGTGTGTTTGCATATCTAGTTGTAGCACATCATCGGTGTGTAATTGAGGATGCTCTTATCAAGGCAGTCAGAGCACTGAGAGCCATTAACTGGCCAGTCTTTTTATGACATTCTGTATTATGGATGCCTTGTGTGTGCAGCTTCATCAGAGGCCATAAACATCAGCCCAGTCAGCAAAGTCGGTTCATTAAGAGACATTTAAATGTAATTATTTATTGATGCCTGCCATGATCTATTGTCTTGGCAGCATCGGCGTGGTTATTTATCTTTCATACCACAGCGGCTGCTCGACTTTGAGCCTGTCCAGGTTAACAGCTGTTTTAACTGTTGCGCCAATAAACGGGTCATTTTGGTGATGCTGAAAAGGTAGAAGGAAGAACAAAAGGCAGTGTTTATGGGCTGAAGTTACTGTAGCAATTTCGAGTGTGTGACTGCTGGTCAGGTCCCAAGAAATAACGTGTTGCTCCGTAATCCTTCAACAGTTTGGAAACCCAACACACATTTGACCAGCGTAACTGCAGTTTCTACAACGGAAACCAATAGATGATTTCATGGACCATGTAAAATTATATTGGCCATTTTACGATGGACTTTCATAAAGTGCCAATGAAACTCTCCTGTTTGACATTTGCTAAAGCCAGAATGATAAAACTATTGAACCGAGACATTTTATGAAAGACGTTTTTGCTCACTTAAGGTTTTATTAGTCCACAGAAAGCCTCAGACAGCCTCAAAGTGCTGTGAACTGGAGCTGAGAAAAAGTCATTAGGAGTTCAAGAGCTATCCAGGGGATAAATTAGTCTGTTCTCTGAAAAGTGCTTATATTCCTTCAGAACTGTCATAGTTACTGTCGTGCCAAACCGTACCCTTGACATTTCATTTGGCAGTGGTGCTACTGTATCTGTGGACAGAGACGTTGCTGCTGGTGAGGACATGTCTGCAGATGACACACTGAGATTGATTTTCGTGTGCAGACTGCAGCACATTATCTCTGTTTTTGAGCAGTCCTTGTGTGGTGGATAGTGTAGATTTATTCAAAAGATGATTAAAATTCTACTGCCACTTAGCTGTGTGGGGACTTATTGTGCGATATATTGGTTTCTTTTAGATGTTATTAAAACTAGAAAGCAGATGTTCCTCGTGGCTATTGACTGTACTCCCAGCGATTTTAGCAGGTGTAGTGCAACATCAATCCTTCACTGCAGATCAGCCTGCTAATTGTTTCCTATTCTCCTTGAAAAAATGACGTCAGGCAACAGCAAAGTTGATGGATTTTGTGTAAAGTTGAGTGTTTTAGATGGACTCTTGATTACTTCAATCTTTCGTGTTAGTTGGTTTCATCCCAGCATTCTTCCATTTTGTGCCCATGTCCTTGGCATGTGTTCAGACAAAAGATTACATAAAATATTAAATTCAGGAGCACTGGACAAGCAGTATTTTTGGGAAAACTAAGACTCAATAGTAAACAATATTCTTGTAATCATTTTAGAGTAACACAGGTTTTGAACAGTGAACTCCAGGTATTGAGAATAACTGGATTCAATGAATGGTTGAGACACACCTTAAAAAGGCTTAAAACTGCCTGTTTTAATAAACACCACAAAGCTTTCATATGCAGTGATGCGCACAATGGAATCCGTCTTGATTCTATTACAGAAGCTAACATCTGTAAGTTGTATAGTCCTCTATAATTCTTATACAACCATGTGTTACCTGGCAGCCCAGTGAGAAGCCATAATTGTTAAAATGCATAAAAAAAACAAAAAACTTTTTTCTGACTGTAAACAAACAAGCAACTTTATATTCAGAGCTCACAATATTATTTTACACTTCACCAGTAAATGATATGCAGCTTTTTGCTTGGTAGGTAAGTATTCACCATGGAGATACAGTTTAGACTTGCTGTTAAAATCTGACTTACAATTTGATAAATTTTTTTTTTATATTTTAATGACCTACTGGTCTATATCCCTACTTCCACCAGCTTCACTTTCAAACATATGACACATTAGGACCTACAGTCAAATCTCCAGTTGGTATATCACTTAGAGGAGTTACAAAATCTAATTTAATATGAGATTATGACTAGATAAGTGTGGATTACTTTAAATTGCTGTCTGAAAGCTATTTTCTGTTCACATGGACGTGTGCGGGCAAACAGATTGAAACTCCAAATCTGTGAAAAGGGGAAGGAAAGAGTTAAGCACCATCTGTTTTGATTTCATTTTGCTGGTTGAGATAATTATACAGAAGTTTTGTGATTTTATTATCTCGTAATTTCCTACCTCCTCTTCACAATACCATATTTCGCATTCCTTGCTATCAGTCTATTTTTTTGTTGTTGTTGTTATTTTCAGCTCAGTGTTTCCCTGCTGTCTCTATCAAGGTTATATGAGCAATCAAATTAATCAAAACGCTATCCGTCAAAAAAAAAAAAAAAAGAAAGAGAAACACGCGGAACCTGATTGGAGACCTGTAATTTTTCACGAGAACCACCTATAAATTGCACAGACAATTCTTTATCTGACATTGCTCATGAATAGATGTGTGGTTGGGGCTCTTGTTGAGGATCAGAGAGGGTCTAACTGATTATAGGGGGATCTGAAGGGACTGGCCTGCCTCTCCAGATAAAAGAGGTTGGCAGTACAGTGACAGGCTCCATCCATCAGACACAAAGGTGGCATGTCAGCCACTTTTACACAGCACTCCAAGCTGATGGATGACTCTGTTGCTGACATTAAGACATCTGAGGAGCTGTCATTACCGAGGTTGCTTCCGCAGTCAAATCTAGGAGCAGTGACCGTTCAAAAGAACTGCGAAAGGAGACGGGGATCCGAAAGTTACTTTAAAGTTTACTCCCTTAGGGGAGGGGACTGAGAATACAACTAACAAATTACACAGGGAAAAGAATAATGACTTTTAACCCAGAGACAACAGGAGAACATAAGATTCTCGTGTTATGTTAGAACTCATGTTAATATAAGACTGTCAGTCTCTAACAATAAACGTTTTGTGCTGTGGAGTGTGAGCATCATTACCTTAGTGCACAACATTCGTTTACAAGTCTGAATAGGAAAGTAGGTTTGCAAAATCCTCATATTGGATAATGTGGCTGCACTCTCTAATTGAGATGGATATGTTTTTAACGAGTGGGACCATTCTGTCGCTGCCTTAAGTGACATTAGAGCTGGAGGAGAGACGGGGCGCATGCTGTGCTAATAGGAAAACTGCGGCCAAAGGTTACGGCTAAAGCTCGTATTTGTATTTCATATCATTTCTGCGGCTGAGTCACAGCACATTTTTCTTCCTTTTTTAATGGAGGTGGCAGTAATTGCGATTCTAATGAAAGTTCACTTCCCCACCAGTCAGCTTGGCAGCTGCAGTTTGCTGCTCATTTCCAGAGTGAAGGGAGGGCAAAGGTGCTCGTAGCAAGAAAGCCTTGACATTACATGCATTGCTACTGGATACTGTGTGACAGAGGAGTAGCCTGTCTAATTACTGACAGAGCTGGAAGCCCAGGAGTGTGTGTCCTGCTTATTTAGCTGCATGCTCCCAGCTCTGTTTGAGGAAAGATGGGCATAATAAATTCCTCTTGATTTTTTTCTCCTGGAATATTGTTGTTAATTGTAGACAGAGAGCTAAAATCAGTATTAAATGTGGGTTTTTTCATAATTAGGCCAGTGTGTTCATAGGGTTGTAACATTATATTGAGCTTATGATACAAAACGGGTCAAAATTTAGGCAAAATGGAAAAAAAACAACAACTAGAAACTGGGGAACTTTGACAATTAGGAGAAAACATTTCACTACTTTATTTCAAAGAATTGAATCAATACTATTCCAGTCCAGATTGAACTAGTTTGACTTGTTCATGTGATGTGGTGACACATTGCTGTACTTATGTTTATTAAGACAACACCTTTGTTATATCAGTTCATGCCTTTATATGTGTGGTTTCTGTTGTCTGTAGAGGTTTTAGACTTAGATTAGACTTTTTTCCATTTATATTTGCAGTTATTTTTGCTCACTCTGTTTATTCTGCAAATTTTTAAACCTTTCAGATCTTTTCAGTATTTAAGCTTCATGGCTTCTAAAGTTCTCTGATGTTTTTTTTCTTGTGCTGCTCCAGTTTTAATATTAGCATCCAAATACTGGCCAGGTGCATTAGTCTCTCAAATCATTCACACTGGTGTGCTACACAATATTGGAACGAACAATGTGATTGTGATGCCATTGCTGACATTAGTAGCTCATCTCCTTTTTTCCCCCCTTTCATTGTAATGTCCTCACCACACTTTGTGAGCTTTAGCATTTTGGTCATAGAAAAACACCTGGGCCGTGAGGTCTGTGAATGTTATCAAACATATCATTAGGATACACAGGACTTGCATACATTTCACTTAAATCTTATTATTGTGTAATTATTACATCCCATATGTCTTTTTTTTATTGTACTATTGCACATTGGCATTGCAATGGTGACTGTGATTCGATTTATTGTGCTGCTCTAGGTCATGTTTTTCTCTTTTCTGTTTTCTGTGGTGTGTTCGATATGCTGGCACACAAAGGGTTCTTCTTCTGTGCTTTTAAAATTCAGTATTGCCATCCAGCCAAAAGATTGTGCATTTCAGCACACGCTCCCATTACAACAGGGCAACAGGTCAAAAAATACCTTGTTATATGGTCACAAAATAAAAATCTCAAATATGGATACCAGTTGAGAAGTTGGGTTTTGCTTTGTCAGGCAAATTTTAAATATCGCATGAACAAGATTGTGATGTGCCACTCGTTAGGTTTTTACAATATCTATATAAATTGTATTTTATTTTTTTAGAAAATTGTGACCTGCAGGAAAAAATATGGCTCTACAGCGTATTGTTCTGACCAAAAGAGCAGTGCACTCAGTCTGTCACAGGGCCTCATGTACCACAAGAGATATGGCAGTGTGACGGCTGCAGATCATTAAGATCATACAGCCGGGAGAATAGCCTTCAGTCAAACATTTATCTCTTGTTGTAGGCTCCACAGCTGAAAAGTCTTTGTTCGTCCTCACTGCCACTGATGGAGGCCATTTCTTTCCCCGTGTCCTTTGAAATCAATGTAAAGAATGGTTCCGTCGGCCATTCTTCATCTCCTGCCATGGTTGGGGGGAAAAAAAAAAAAAAAAAAAAAAAAGACGTCGTAGGTTTGCTCTGCCCGCTTCAAAATGATCCAATCTCCTCTGAATGCGTTTCGCCATGTTTTCATTACAGATTCACACACCCTGTCACTTCATTTTTTGGCCATATGATATCCCTCCTCTTTTTCACAAGCTACCCTTTAATTAGCTCTCTTATCAGGAGTCTGGGGCTTAACCTCAGATAGCGAATAGCCACGGCTTGTCCATCATCTCATAGACCCTGCTGCAAATGAGAAAACAGTGTTAAAGCGTCTTCATGATTAACGAAGACGAACTACAGAAGTAAAACTTGTATGTCATTGTATTGGTTTGGAAATAAAAGTTTAAAAAAATATGTAACCTTGACCAGAAAACTGAATGATGGTGCACTGTTGTCTTGCAAAGAAAGTCATAAGGGAGAAAAGGAAGAGCAGCATCATGAAGGGAAGGGCAGGAGGACACAACAAAGTAAGAACGGGAAGGGAGGAATAAACAAGGGAAGAAAAGACAGTAAAGCAAGCAGGGAAGGAGAAAGGAAGTAAAAAATAAGAAAGGAGAGAAGGACTCAAGGAGAGACACAAGGTCACCTAACAAAGAAGTCCGACAGGAAAGCATTTAGGTATTACACAAAAATCGGAAGCAATTGTGGAAAAAAAAAAGAAATTGTGGGTTTTGTTGTTTATCAATACAAAAATGGTATGTTAATAATGATTTACTCTTCTCAATAATTTGCTTAAAATTCTTTTTTTTTCACATAATAAATCTAATCTTTCTCTTCCCTATGCAAATTCTTCATCAGATTCGAGTCGGGACTCTAGCTGAACCCCTCCAAACATTAAGAAATACTCGTAAGATAAATGGATTATTATCAGGGAGATGAATAATTTTGGACATAGCTATAATTCTGAAACTATATTCAGAATTATAGCTGCATTAGTAACTGAATGTCACAGTGAGCTGTCTGACAAATGTTTAACTGTGTTATTTCAGCGCTAAGTAAAAGAAAGTATTGCAACCCTTGAATTAAGTCCAAAGCTACATTTCAAATATATGTGGCTGTACATTAAAACTGGTCACATCTTTCCTGTTCCAATAACCCCGCAGCTTTGGTACTGCAGGGTTGCTTACGCATCAGGTTGCAAAGTTGCAACAAGGCAGAAATTTCTCGATAAGTAACTCAGCATTTACATTCGTGGGTATATTCAACAGTGTGGCTGTGATGGGTTCAGTGCTCCATTTCTGCACAAGCTGCAAAACCACCCACATATCTGATAGCTGAACAAAATCTGATGATTGATGACTGACCTTTTAGGATGATAAGAAATCGCCTGAGGTCTTAATTGTGCCCCCCCCCCAACTCCCCACAACTCCCCTCGTATTCTGTACTAGCTTCTTCGTGTGAAACTGCAAAAAATTTGTATCAACGGCCTACCTGCCCATTGATTCATTTCATTTTGAATTTCATCTTCCTGAGTGGGCTGGTTTAGAGGGTGAGCATCATTAGATATAAATTAGATTGCTGAAGGTTGCCATGGAGGAGGATCTGTCTGTGGGGGTTACAAGGCAGGGGAAAGCAGGGCGCCATGGTGCCAGGTGGGGGAGTGGGTGGATGAGCAGGAAGGTTAGAGGATACGGAGTTGATTACTTTGGGTTGCTATGAAGGAGGAGACTAATACAGCAATATCCAGCTGGTTTTCCTTGGCTCCTGCTTGAATAGGAGAGTGACGAGGATCTTAAAATGAAGATTAGATTGGATTAATTTTCCACGAGTACGAATCCATCTGTTGGCATTTGATAGGAGTTAATAAGCAAGCTTTTTGCTTGTTTGGGTCTTCCTTGATTTTCAGTTTAACCCCCCCGAATCTGCCCCTCACAAGTTAAGACGGATAACAGAACAATCATCTATTCTCCAAATGAGATTCTCCACTTGTCTCCCATTTCTGAGTTTCTGAGTTCTTCTCTGCCCCAGCTCTCCATCAGATGCCTAATTTCTCGCAGTCTCACTCTGCCTCTTCGTGTTTACCCACGGTGCTGTTCACTCTGATTGTCTCTGCGAGCGCTGATTGACGGTGTCGAAGGCGGTCCACGGGATGGGGTCAGGGCGCCTGGCGCTGTGCCATCCCGTCTCACTGTGGCAAGAGAACAAGAAGGAGCCGGTGTGGTTGCTTACGTCTTGTCAGGGCTGACAAATGCATACACCGAAACACCTACACACACACACACACACCGACACACACATATGTACTGTGTCTTTCATTACCGTTTGAACTCACGAAAACCGAGCTGGAAAGAAACCGAAAGGCTGAGCGAAGAGAACGGGTAATAGAATGCGATTCTAGTGGAAAGAAATACAATCTGCCTGTGGAAGAAAGAGAATATCTAAAACGAAGAAATATGAAAGGGAGTGTTGCAGTGTGAAAATATGAAATATTTGGGGGTTTTTTTTGAATAGTGCCAAGCCTTCCTGATGTTCAGGGAGACGAAACCAACGCGCAGGCACAGCAAGAACACAGATTCTATCATCACTTGTCCAGCTGTGTAATTAAACATTATCAGTAATAATGTTACCTTTGCAATCAATGCTGAGGCTTCATTTCCCTGATACGGGCAGCGAGAGAAAGAAACATCGGCCATCTGTTTGCGTCCCTCGCTCCTCCTTTATCACAATCTAATCCAGCGACTGGAAGAAAAGTGACGAATGGAGCTCCGTGTTATCAATCAGACCGAGGAGGGAGGCTATTAGCATAAAGAAGCGATGTTAATCAGAGGCAGTGTTTCCGCTTGCCGCAGTCGTCGTGGATTGGTCTGTGCTCTCAGCGTGGGATCTGCTCTGACGATCAGCGCTGACAGTTAATTACAGGTGCAGGTAGGGAGGTGTCTGCCAGGTGATGCTGTCGACCCGATCTGAGAATGCACTTCGAAAACAATTACAAGGATGTGGTTGTAGTGTGCCTGTTTTGGATTTGCCTTTTTTTTTTCTTCTTCTTTTTTACCTCAGTTTGAGGATTTTTAGGAGATTTTGAGAGTTTATGTGCTGATGGAATCAAGTTCATTGGCGGCGGCAGGACGGATTTGTTTGCCTTTTCTGGTTGGCGTCAATCAAACGTGATTAATATCCTGGATGAAAAGTACGGAGGGATAGCCTGCATCAAATAGACCCTGTTGGTGATCATTAACCTTCCAACACTGCTTCCGCATAATGGCTAATGTCCACAAAATTTCCACTGGAGCACATGTCTGATTATCTGTCCAGTTATATCCTCAGCATATAGAAGCTCTGCAGAGGCCTGATGATGAACCAGCTGAATTCAGGTGTGTTGAACCAGGGAAAGATCTAAAACCTGCAGAAAACCAGTCCGTGAGGACTGACTTTGATTTAAAACAAATGGAAAAAAAAAAGCCCCAAAAACAGACTCTTTAGATCAGTCGTATATTGTACGAAAATGCCATATTTCCTTTCTTAAAATTTACATTCAGTGCCCGAGCTAAAAAAAAGTGGATTGTGTGCTTAATAAAGCATGGATGCTCCGTTTTATTACAGTGGGTAATAGCTGCAGGTCAGCAAATAGACCTAATGGTGCACAAAAAAAATCAACATAAAGCAGGGACCATATGCAGTGTCCTGTGCCTGGATGTTTATGAGCCCTGAGCTGGGCACACAGTAAATCACCCTTTATAATCAGGGCCATTGCAATTGGTGGTGTATAAGATGAGTAATATGAGTTATATCCCCATATTGCTTAGCTGTCATCCCCTTCATTCAGCCGCCCCTCAGAAACCGATGCGAGGCTATCAGCTGCGACCTTGCCACAGCGCAGCAGCTCCAGGTGGAAGTGATAGATATTCACTCTCCGTGACAGCCGGGCCTTTCTCTACAAGAAAAACCATATTGATTCATGGACCAATAAATAAAAGCGCACACAAGTAGTTTTAGTTCAGTTCCTCCTCCCCCACTGTTTGGCTTTATTTTTTTCTCTTTTTTTTTTTTTTTTATTTCTTTCTTTGCGTCATCTTGGCGAGAAACACAGCAGCTAAGTTATGTCTTATCAACCGATCGGGGCCTGTGCCAGGCTCGATGGGAGAGACAAAGCAGGGTCAGTGAGCCACCAGCGCTGGCCGGGGTCTTATCACGGCGAGGCTCATCAGGGGCTGCAGCTCCCTGGCCACCCGGCACAAATAATGGCCTCCTCCTTGCGCTTGTGAGATAACGGGGACAACCTGCCTCCTCCGTCCTCAAGGCTGCCTCGGCTCCATGGATTAAAAATTGATCATAACAATCTTGAAAATGGAGTTATTTTCTCCATGTGTCATTATATCAGGAGTCGCCACCCCTCGTCATGCCACAGATGACCACTTGTGGCAAATTTATATTGGTGTCATCAGTCAAAAAGAAGAGGAGAAACGGTTTAAGCCTGACTGCATCTATTATGGAACAATCTTATTGATTATTGTAAAAACAGACATTTTTCATGGCGCGTCAGTCGTGGCATGACTGACGCGCCAAAACAGTTACTACAAAACTGTTTTGTATAAAGTATAAGTGGTATAAGGACCAGGCGGGGATTTAGTGAGTTAACGAGCAAATGTACAGAATGCAGCACAAACGAAGTCTTGTGCTATGAACAGACCTTTTCTAGTGTGTTCAGTACACATTACGCTGGTGCTCTGATGTCTGATTAGTTGAACTTTGCAGAATAAAACTTTTGAGTGATGAATATGTGCAGAATTTAATCAAATAAAAAGCGTTTCGCTAAAAGGGATTTGAATTTCGGAGATGATCGTTATCGTTGTTGCCGTTTACCTCAGGCTCTCCATCAACGTCGGCGTCCGTCATGGTGTGTTAATCGTCAGAGTCGAATTCTGGCTCAAAGACATCAGGTTGGATATCCTGCAGCAGCTGCAGCCTTCCATCTGTCTTGAGTTTTTCCTCACAGAAAAAGTCGACCAGAAATGCGTCGGAATCAGGCTGGAGTCTGTTTCTATTGCTCACACCGCATAGTTGTTAAAAAGAACAATTGAAATTGAAACTTGAATCATTTTGTCCATCCATGTGGTTCAGAAATATTTTCAGAGTCCGGACGATCCCCTGCAGTTGCCCAGGTACTCGCTGGACAGAAATGCAATTTTTTTTCAAATCATGAATGAATTTATTACCATTCAAGAAAATCATATTGTGCGACTGTAATGACTGTCCCCGCGAAACGAGTAACCCTTGAAATAAAAGGAAAGTAAATAAAGCATGAAGTCGAAGAGGAAGTTTGTTTAAATCTTTTGAGACTCGCAATGAATCATTTTCATGCATAAAATACAATCGCCAGAGTCGAGATCCTCATCTCCCAAAACCCACATTTAAGGAAACTGCGTTGACTTGGTTGTGGTGTCAGAAAGATCCACTGTGTGACAAGACAACATATGAAGATGGATGGTACCCATTCCCTGTGTTTGTGCTCGTGTGGTGATGTTCGATTTAAACGCCGCAACAGCTGAAGTGAGTGATTTCAGTAGAAACCAATACAGTAGCATCCAATATTTATGCATCATTGAGCACCTGCAAGGATTTCTTTATGCAGCTTTTCTAAATCTGGATTTTGATTTGGGACAGCCTCGCCGAGTTAAAGGCAACAGAGTGTTTATGTCTAAGTAAAAAGAAAATATATTGCAAATTGGGTCTTCCACTGTCATATGCCATTGAACTTGCATTTTTCTCAGCGAGCGAGCAATTTGTAGTGTGTCTGAAATGCCAGGTCTAGTTTTGGGTTTGCCTGATGGCACCGCGGTTCTGAATAAACTATAGATTTTTTTTTCCCCATCAGATATTAAAATACACCTGACAGGTAATGCATCACATTCCACATTCTCACAAAGACCTCTTGTCAACTAGCACAGCTAATAGATAGTAGCCATATCTAGAATCTGCATTGATTAGAATTAGATGTTGTTGAGTATAAACTGTTCTGTTGTGGAGTATTTATTTATTTTTTATTTTATCCCCCCTGCAAAGCTCTTCCTCGTCGGTTTATTCCAATAACGCCACTTGACACTATCTCAGCTGGGCAACTGTGACGCTCCACGCCTGCTGTAGCTTCAAAATTGAATTATGGCTTAACTGTGGCTAACCTTAACACAAAGGAAGCATATCCAATCACATTTGTGTGAAAAATGAGACCAACCATATTTTCAATTACATTTCAGCATAAAGGGATTGTTAATCCTGTCTCCCAAGGTGCCAGAAGCTGTTAATGAATTAGCTTATCCCTGAAGATACTGACGGGACTTACCTTCACAGAGAAACGCAGAAAGCTGCCTCTCTTTGTCCTCCTCTCACTATGTTGTTTCTCATCGTAACGGCTGCAAATATATTAGTGGCGAGGTTTAATAGTTCATTTTTTTTCACCCATACCGCTTCTCTGTTTGTCTGCAAAGTTTTATTCTATGACATCATACTATTTTAAGCCATGATGTGCAGCGTCCTCCGATGGCTTTGTCCGTTTAGTGATTTGCTTGATAGGGAACATTTTTAGCCAAACATTTCTTTGCTCCCTGGAACATAAATCAAAGCTGTGACAGCAACATAAAGACTGCTTGTTTGTGTGCTTAAAGGCTGGTTGGGTTTTCTGGGTGGCTACTGGAGTCGCATATGCAGCGCTGTGTTTTCTGGGTAGTTTTACGTTTATAATAGAAAAACAAAATACGTCGTACAAAGTTTTGTTGACAGGAGAAAGCGGTTGCTTGTTTTTTCGTTCTACATAGAAGTTTCAGATCTGAACGGTTGACACTTTTCAGATCTCGGCACGTTTTAACACGAGGCTGGTTGTCATCCCAGCATTTGTTAAACAAAAAAATACTAACGATGCAGAAAAGGCTTACAGTGCTGAGACAAACTACCTCCACCCTCATAGATTTGTTGTTATTGCTACTTGGCATTGTTCAATGTGTCAAATTTTCAAACATATTTTAACAGCATTCTCAGATAACCAGCAAAATGTCTTCTTGAAATTATAATACAGTTTGTTGTGTTTTGTTTTTTAAACGGGGGAGAGCTATTCAAATCATCCTGGAAATAACGGAAAGTGAAAAAGTAATTACCCTCTAAACATCATAAGTGCCACCTGTGTTTTTCAATAATTGGCAACAAGTCTTTCAAATTGCTTCAGAGGAATTTTAACCTTCTCTTCTTAGCAACAAAAAAAGAAAAAAAAACAGTTTTTGAGCATAAATATTTCATTCAACATCATTGAAACATTCTCTCAACCAGATTTAGATTGAGATGTTAACTTCTTCAAAATCTTGCATTTTTATGCATCATTTTTGGAGAAACTAGTTATCAGTTTTAAAGAAGTTATTGATTTAGCACATTCAACATCAATTTTTGATGAACTGTGGAATGCTGTGAGAGGCAGCTGTGCATTGTGTAAGGAGGATAGAAAAAACTAAGTGTTCTTATATACAGACTGATGTGACTCGTGTGGTGTGGAAAAAAGAAAGTGTTTCCATTGCAGTTTTGCGAAATACACAAATTCCAATATGGATGAAGAACAACATGATCCTATAAAGCGAGTTTTATCAAAATTGTGTTTCCATTAAGCAGTTATTTTTTTTCATAATTCCAATTTGCACAATTTTATGGTCAATGGAGACGCAGCTGCAGAGCCTAAACTCATTGGGACAAATAATTACTAATGGGCCAAAAAAAAAAAAAAAAGAGAGATGAGTTTCTAGCTGACATTTAAGCGATCTAAGCAGTTCAAACAGGCAGAGTTAAGCTGTTCCTCAGTCATAAGGCATCACCTCTACGTTTTGCTTTGGTCTCGAAACATCGACGAGAAAAACTGTCTGGCTTTTATCTTCGCTATAATCTTGTCATAACTTTCCGGGATATACCCGTTAATGAACAACCTGACGGATATTTCTAAACCTCATAAGCCAGACTCCTATTTGAGCTCAAGTCGTTCTTGCTAAAGCTGAGTTTTCCACTACATTATTCAGGCCCTTTGAAAAGTAAACAGTTGTTGTTGTCTTTAATCTGCGTCACGGCCAGCTGACGCAAAGGCTGCTTTGATGTGCTCGATGTGCTTCCCGTTAAGGAGCAGGTTTGGGCCTATCAAAGGTCTGAAGTTGTCAACAGTCGGCCTAATGATGTATGCAGCATTAAGGCAGCCAGGCCCTTTCCACTGTCACTGCGCATTAGACAAATGAGAAAAAAGAAATGCCCGCCCCCTCCACCTCCTTCAGACACACACAAGCACTTCTCCTACTTCACATTGCCTTCGCTAATATTGCTAATGGGCTTTCTGTGTGTGTGTGTGTGTGTGTGTGTGTGCGTGTGTGTGTGTGTGCGCGCATGTTACCTTGATGACTCCCAAAGTTCTATTAAATTAACTGCAGTGAACCTACAGATGGATTACATCAGCACGTCTGGCTCATGTCACCAGGCCTTTACATTTCTCCGAAATGACAAGCGCAGTTTGACTGTCGGCCCCTCGCTTTCCTCTCGCCCGCAGAGCAATGCCTCATTTTAAAGTGCGTGGCGCTACATGAGTGATGTCTGTGGTAGAGGTGTGCTGTGGGCGGTCTGCTGCGTACGGGCGGTGGGGGCCGCAGTGGTCGTCCGTTTTTTAGAGCTTTGCGGCTACATACGTGGGACCATGCACGGGCCACACATGCATGCATGCACCGACACAGAGGTGACACAGTCACCGTCGTTAGACCTTCACGGGCATCTGCTCATTCCCGCAGTATGACGTGATCCTTCACCTTCTACATGACAGTTGCCCATTTAGCACTAAATTTATGCCGCCCGTGCCCTTTATCGGAGCATTCTGGGGGAGGGACTGGAGGGGAGCAGATAGAGGGCGTCACTCTGTGTCCTAGCTTTGATTTGTGCTCACTCTTTAACTCGGCCGGCACTAACACGATAGCCTTTCGGGACAATAAACGGATGTCCAGGTAATGTAGATGCAATACATTGTGTGTGTGTGTGTGTACATTGGATAACGGCAAAAAATCAGCCAATTTCTACGTCCTCAGCTGAAAAGTAAGACAAAAAAGGAGATGGTTCTTAAAAAATAATAATTAGTTGAATAAAACTTTTTATTTATTGGTGAGGTTCACCAATCAGGCTTCCTCTAGCCAATATTTGTTTTGATATGTGCCTGGCCTCCAGGTTCTAATTTTGTCAGATTCTTCAGGATGGTTAAATTTGAACATTGTGCATCATGCTTTTTTCTTTTTGTAATTTAGATCTAGGAGTACTCGGTCTCGCAAACAAATGTACTTATAGACCAAAGCTTGTGGGAGTTCTGAGTTAAGATGCACTTTAAGAATGACGAGACATGTTTTCCATTCGTCTTCCTACCTCATTATCAGTTCATGCTGATCCAGGTGCAAATTGGGGAATTTGATGTCTGGTTTGGCTAATTGATGATTTAGTTTTTTTTTTAATTTTTTTTTTTTTTTGCATCTTCAAGATTTTCATGTTGAGATTTTTACTGATAAGATTTTGAAACCATTGCTCACTTGCCTTACAAGTAACAGTTGTGCGCACGTTTGTGTTTCTCAATCACAGAAAGCGCATTTCATAGATTTCCAACGCTTTTAGTGTGCAGCAGTGTGCAGCTTACAAGCTGTGAATTTTATAATACTGCTCAACAAGTTAAATAAAACCTCTGGCCACCTGCAGGGCACTTGTCACTGCATGTGGGTCATTATAAAATATTAAATGGCAGAAAAGCAGCATTTACTGCTTTGCTTTATGTTGACACAGTTTCACTTATTGCCCATGGCATTGCTGAATAATACGACCACAAGCCAAGTACTGTTTAGATTGGACCCGAAAGATCCTGCCAGAATCCAGCAGCGTTGCGTACGAGCCCAGTCCAACCAAACTAAATAATTCTAGTTAAAATAAGTAAGTTCCAGACCTCCAACTTTACACTGCTGGCTTATTAGTGTAGCTTCTCTTATTTTTTTAGCTTATAACATATTCCAGGTCCATTGTGATGCTTGTTGTAACCACAGGGTGAGTCAAGTGCAAATTTCCTGGGATGTGTGACTGATGGGAGCAGAGCAGGGTAAATTAAGTAGATTAACACAACTTTATATAGCGCATTCTCATTCAGTTTTCTATAACACACACACACACACACCTACACACACACACACACACACACAAATCCCCTGATTTGCCATTTCAGTATGAAATCATTGCTCGGGGTGACACACATCTTGATGGAATGAAGACCAACACTTATCTTTATGGATAACTTGGTTTGGATTTGTTTTGCTTCACTGGGAATTAAAAACCTGATCATTATTCAGGGGGAAAAAAGTGTCTGCGATGTGGTTTGGAGATGAGAATAAAAGGAAAACAAACACCTGGTGAGACGGGTTATTATATTGTATTACTGCTGCACGAAGTCTGTGGGGACCTCCTGAGCCCTGCGTTTTGTTCAAAGTCTTTGTCAGTGAATAGGCACTTTTTATATTTCCCCGGTGGCTGGAAAAAACTTCCAGACGTCGAAGAACAGTTTGTGAATAATTTAATAGACAGCTGACTTGGAGAAGGTCACCTCTTTGTAGCTTTAAAAACCCTCCTTCCCACAATCCTTAGACAGCCGGTGTACTCTACATCACGCTAGAATCCGATGTTTGTTATTCACATTCCTCATGAAATTTAAACATCCAGTTCATAAAATAACTTTAATTGGGTTGTCTTTGTCCAGGTCTGTTTTGGAGTAGCTGATTTTGAATATATTTGTCTGTGCTCCTCATCTTTTTTTGTTGATACTTTTTATCCCCTTCAAAAAAAAATTCCATCAGCTCATTTTAAAATAAATACCTGACTTAATGGTAGCTATTTAAGGTTGAATAGCCCATTGCAGCATAAATCCGTCTTTGCTTTTTCTACATCCGCTCCATCTGTTTGGCGCCCTCTTCACCTCTTCTCTGACAGGGGTGTGGGGAGGACAGTATGAACGGTAATGGAGGCTGAAGATCATGGCAGGGCAACTCTGCCATTATCCAACCTTTGGCAGAAGAAGCCATCACAGGGTGTTATCAGAGCCAGCTGTGAGGACTGAGGGTATGCATTAAACATGGGTAGCAAAAGTCTGACGGTGTGCAGAGAGTTGCAGACGTGTGTGTGACACACAGACTGTGAAGGCAGGTACGTATGCAGGATGAGGCTCAGATTAAATCCCCTCAGCCCGACACGCGGGCGGGCGGTAAGCTGGTGTGGTGGAACGCTGTGGCCTCAGAAAAAATAAAATATTTTGGTTTTGTTCTCAGTTGAGCTGAGGTGAGGTTGGCTGCACAACCTGAAGACACATTCATACATGAAAGCTTTGAGTATTGTCTTAAGAAGTAACCTGATCATAGGTCTGCCTGCCATAGGTTGGTGCTTTGAGTTACTTCAATCAGATACGTAGTTATGAAGTGGATGCAGTGTGTGAGGGTTTCTCTTTAGTTTGTGAACTTCAGCAGCAGGGTACACATTTGTACAGAAAACATACGGCACAACTGTTTTGTTGTTTTTACGTGCATGCAGGATGTTTATGAGTGGAACCAAGTATGCAACGAGATGTTCTGTAGTGCAGCTTTAAGACGCGACACCAAACCAGAATGAAGTCCCCTCTACTATTTGATAACGTCAAGGTTTTCCAGACCGCTGCCGTGGAAAAACACTGGTGGACTTACTTTTCACCCGTTTTATTCCAGACAGTTTTGTCTCTCACATTTGTGAAGAAAAATATTATCTAACCTTTCAGTAGCTGCTTCAGTGTTATGCTCCTGGTATTGTTAATGGTGGCTCACTGTCACACTGTCAATTTTAACTGAGCGCGAGAGTCAGAGCTGCTGCTAATTGTAACTATTGTATGTCAATTGTCACCTATTTATAGCCAAATTGCTGCCGTTTTATTATAAAATACGATTATGGCTGTCGGCGCACACCAAACATGTGAATGGGTATTCGCCGTTGAGCCTGGGGAACATTTGGTTGGATTGCCGTCATAAATTACAGGGCAACTTTGGTAAGTGAGATATGATAAACGGTGGGATAACTGCCCTGCTTAATAGTCAGTCAACCTTGGTAAAGACGAATTGTTGCACGCTGTTTTAATGCCTTTTGCCAGAGAGATAAATGTGTAAACAAAACAAAAGATTTCATGCGCTGCTCTTTATATAGTTGACTTGGTGTCAAACATGTAAGATTTGTTTACAAGAGTGTAAAGCTAAGACCAGGAGGAAAGATCTGAAGGAATCGAGAAACATTGTTATATTTTGACATTCCTTGATGGATATGCTGTATACCTTAAAGAACTGCAGCCATGCATGTATATAAATGTCTGGTTTCACTTGATAATGTTTCTAAACCGTCTGGAAAATTCAACCCTGGTTTGCTTTGAGGAGCCTCTCCTGGATTTAATTTCCACCAAATCCTTTTGCTCTTGCATATTTATGTGCATACATACTAAACGCGTACAAGTCTCAACCAATGAAATGCTATTTTGAGCTATACCAGAGTTATTTAAAAATGCTTAGGTGATAATAACTATGTAATGCATTATTAATCAAACACTGACAAGTAAATGTAAAGGGTTTCACATCATCAGTTGAAATATCACAATTTCCTGTGAGTGAAAATATTCGGTTTTCCTCTCAACATTTTGTGCTCCCCCCCGAGAGCTCTCAGCCTCCAATGCTGCTTGTGAAGGATGGCGCGGTGAGCTCGGATCAGTGATATTCAAATCGCAGCTAGCAGAGCGCAAAATGGAAATGAAGTCTCGTAATTGACAGGAACTCATAACCAGGCGACACACACCCGGTGATATCCAGCAGTTCTCGCTGTACGCGAACATGTAAGCGAGACGTGTGTATTAAGAGCGGCAATCAGCTGTGGCAATATGCAACTCTATAGACGAAGCATTTCCTTGTTTACATTCGGTGCACAGATTTTATTTGTTTGTTTTTTTTCCTGTAGAAATAACATTATTGTAATGTAGAGGTCATATGAATTTGTAATGAGATTCTGAACATGACCTTGGAAAAAAGATAAAACACAGTTTGATCTGCCGGGTCAACAATGATAAATGGAAGTATGACCTTTTTTTATATTTTATTATCATGAACTAATACTGCAAAAGCCATGGGGTGCAAAAAAAAAGTCTTCGAACCTCACATAAAATGACATGGCCACATGTGGCCCGCAGGCCTTGACTTTGACACATGTAAGCTAGATGATTTAATGATCTAAAACAGTCTATGAAAAACCGAACTGAAAAAACTAGGCAACGACGGGTACAATATTAAAGCATAATTGTTCTTATCGAAGCATATTTGGCTTTCAAAGCGCTCATCCCTGGCTGCTTACGTGTCACTTTGAGGATGTAGCTTTGAGCTACGTCGCCAGACATGGTGCGACGTCTTTGGGCACAGATGTCGCATTCATAAAACTTAAATCTCCTCTTTGAACCTGTTGTTTTATTCCAATAACCAACAGCTTTAGTTTGTCTTTTCAGTACCATTTTTGTATCAAAACGTTTCACCCAAATGATGCGCCTGCTCCAACACGACATGCTCTAAACGCAGCGAGAAGTAATTTGTCCTGTTCTTCACCTGTACACTGAACTTTGAGCCAACCAAATTTCTTTGTTACTCTCTCTTCCTCATCAGTTCTCACTCGTCTGCTTTTAACATCATACTTCAGGAACAATGAAGTTTTAAAGCTTTACCACAATGTTTTCTTCCAGCCAAAGGCTACATAAGACCACGACATAGCTGAGGAATTTGTTGACATTGACCATTGTGGAAACGAGACTCATTGGAGCCCGGCACATTGCTTCTTTCTGAGGAACTATTCAACAGTGAAACTGTGTATGAGAGCAAAGAATATAGATCACTTTAAAGGAAAATGTCAACTAAAATGTGCTGAGATTGTCTCTCCAGACAAGAAAAAGAAAATAAAACCAGACGGATAAAAACTGGAGGACACATTCTATCTGCATGGTAATTCAAGGACCTATTCAGCAACTTTGTGCAGCACTAAATCGGTAAAGTAGTCCAAGTGTAATGCCCCAAAATCTAGTCTTTAAGTGTATTAATTAACCGTTTACCGTCCACTGATCAAACTAAACTAGTGGTTCTCAAACTGTCTAGGCCCAGGTCGCTTTTAGTAGTGCAAACTCTTCCAGGTCTACACACTTAGACAATACAACGAAAAAAATGTCAATTTAAATTTCAGCTAAAGGAAATCATTTATTTATTTTAACTTCTCATATTTGGGTTTTTTTTAATTTTTTTTATTATATTGTGTCAAAACAATGAAGTGCTTTATGTCCTCTAGCCTTCTCTCTTTTCAAACAATACAAGCAGTAAAGCAGGATCTGCACCATCATGGACCTTCATTATCACACAGTGGGAAACGTAGAAACTGTGACTTTTCACATGAAGAAACATTTTTCTGTCTTCAGCTGCAATGAAAAACATTACACTTCTCAAACACACTGCTACCTTGTGTGGCATCATGTGAAAATTAAAGGTAATCAGGCAGGATATTATTTTTGTACCTCCACAAGTCTTTGGGTAATATTTCCACATGCTGAAGGTGACGTATATTCATTTGCCCAACATATTGTGATTTGTTCACCAATGACATTCAAAATGCTGCTTTGTCATTTATGGTAAGCTAAATTTAGCCCTGTTTGTTCTCTGTCAGGATGAGTCATTGGTAATTCAGGTGGCATTATTCAGTGCCTTTCTACCCAGTCATGTGGGGACAAACTTAGAGGGAAATCAGTTCTCCTGCTTTATATAATATGTATGTTGCTTAAGGCATTTCAAAACGCGGTGAATAATCTTTCAGCTGTGCTTTGTGCACCACTCTGGGGATATCTGAGCAAACAAGCAGAGCAAATCCGACAGCACAGACAAACAGGACCGGGAGCAGTTCCACTTTTGTCATTGTGAAGGGTGAAAGACGATTTGGTCTGAGAAACATTATGTTTGTTTTCACGAAAATGTACCTGGCATATGTGCCATGCATATATAAAGTTATAGACTGATGAAAACAAAAGGCATTTCTTGCAAAATCACAGAGAACACACCGGCCGCAGGTAGAGGCGAGTCTTGTGAGGTCAGGACACGAGGAAGAGGAAATTGCGAGGAAGAATGGTTTCGACAAAAAAACAAAATATGTGTGAAATGTATGTACTTAGTCATCATAATGATGCTAAACTTTAGTTGTTGTTTTTTTTTTAGCTAAATCCGTACCATTTTTCTTGAACTTCTTTTTCTGGAGATTTCCACAAAATTCTGAGTATTATTGATCAGAAGAAGGGTACAGTGATAAAAGATACCTCTCATGAAATCCCATTCCTGATGCAAAGTCACCAGATGGGGGGAAAAAAAACCCCAGAACCTTCAGTCTGTAATAATCTGCATGTTGTGCGAGTTTCTCTCTGAAAACAGAGACATCTGTCTGATGTGACTTACTGATTTCATTACACAACCAGTAAAGCCAGCAATGAAGCTCTGCAGACAAACACAGATGCTAAACACTTTCTGTGATGCTCCATCCCATTATGCTCCATGGAAAATTAATTTTACATTGGCCGTAATTGAAATTTAGCAACAGCAAGCCCATGCAATTTCATCTGCTCTGCGTCTTCCTCGTGCACATATGCAGGGCTGTTTTTTTTTTTTTTTTTTTTTTTTTTTTTAAAAAGGATTCACCTCCTTATCAATTTCTGATCATCTTGCAAATTCACAAATTTTAATCAGACAAAGGTAACCAGTCTTGTTGCCACTTCTGGTAGCAACAAGCGTCTTCAGGCGGGTCTTAGAGGTCATCATAGCAGCAGTGCATGTTAAATGATTTTCTTAGGTCTAATAGAGACCTAGAAAATCATTCACTGTGGTTTAGTGCTGCACTTAACCCAGCTGTACAGTATGCAGGTCAGATATTCTCTAAAATTGGCTTGAGTATGTTGTAGTGATCAAACGGCACTAGCTTAATGTTGTTTTCATTGAGCAGTCTTTTAACTAATTTATTAGTGACGGTGTAAACTTTTTCTGTTTTCACTTGAATGTTCTGCAAACTTTGTGTGCTGCGGTCAGGCTTGGACAGGATTCTCATGTGAAAGAGATCTCTAATTGCCAGTGGTATTTTCCTGGTGAATTAAAGGTTAGTAATAAATAATAATACCAATAATAATAATGCCTAGCACTGAATGATGAAAGTTTTGCACAAACCAGTGCCTGTCATAGAGTTCCTCAGGCTTTAATGCTTGAACACAGTATCAATTTCCATTGTTACGCTGAGGATACTCCGGTACTTTTTTATACAAGAGTCCCAATTAATTTAATCAGTTCATTAAAGTACAAGTTTTCTTGAATACATTAAAACCTGGATGACCTAATATTCTCCTGCTGAATTCAGATAAATATGTTTTCTTTAGACCAAGGCTTCTAAATACTAAATTGCTTTCTCCATCAGTTACTCTGGATAAATTTGCCTTACATTACTAGAAGGCAGAGCTGACTAGAACGTTTCCCTTCAAAATCTCGCATGAATTGTGTTTCTTGAACCTTTTTCATCTACATGCATCCAGAATAAAAAAAAAACATATAAACTTGCTTTTTAGAGGTGAAAATCGTGTGTGTGTGTGTGTGTGTATGTGTGTGTGTGTGTGCGTGTGTGTGTGTGTGTGTCCAGACTGCTTCCTTTCTCTTGGTCTAATTGAGACTTGAGGCTCCTGTGTGCGTTTAGTGACTCCCTGCTAAAGTATGTAGGTATTTGACAGGTGGGCTCATAATGTCTGGCCCCTGAGGGGATACACAGGCATGTGACGTTGCTGTAATTGCTCATGCATTAAGGTTGTCTTCCCTTTTGTCTGTGCAGGTTCACCAGACACAATGGGGTGAGGGGAGGCTAGTTTCTTTGTCTGTGGTAATGCAGCAACTTGACGCCGAAGTCATTGTTCTCCTCTTCACAATGTCTTGTTGCACAAATACGTTCAAATATGCCGGCGTCTCCGTTCTGCACATCTGCTTAGATTTTGAGTTGATCGACTTTCTCCGAAATTTACGCATCTGGTTTGTGAAGCGACGACAAAAAATATGAGATTGCTACCACTACACTGTGCACACGTATAATTTAATCGTCCAAGACAAGTGGCATGCCTGTGCACGTGTTTGTCCGTGTGATTTATGTTTGTGTGTGTGTCTATATATGCATGTGTTTGTGAGCAGCAGCTCAGTTCTAACATCTGGCACTGCCATGATTGGTGTGGTGAGCCCTCAGGCCTTTTCATAGGTGATAGATGACACCTATCACAACCTGTCAGCGGGGACTCAGCCAACCAATTCGCCAGCCAACCAGAAGCCTGCTGTCCTTTATCTGTGCTGCAGAGATGAGCACAGAGACGGCCCGGGCGTTGCTGTTTGTAAATGTGAAAATATGATCTTCGCTCCTCTCACTCCAATTTAAAACTTTAAAACTCCTGCGAAACTAATTCCCCCTTTTCTGAAATAACTTTTCAGAAAGTTGCGCAGGAGATTTACTGGGCAAAGTCTGAAATACTTTGTTTGGTGGGTTCGTTCAGTAATAATTTTATATTTCGGCTGCAAAGGGCCCTGCGCTGTACATGCTTTCCTAAGCTGTTGCTTGTAAATCAGCATCACGGTGAATGAGAATGAGGATGATGAAGAGATTTGTTTTATGTCCAGATGAGGTGTTTCAGTGGCGTTCAGGAGCGGGCTACGTTTTGGCACCGGCAGAAAGCCTGCCAAACATCTTCTTTCCTGACTCTGTAGGCGGAGAAAACAATCTGAAGCCATCTGTCGTAGCGTTTGCTTTTGCTTTATTTAGTTGTCGTTCATCAAAGTCAGTAGATCTGATATGGAAGCAGACAAGTTTTTATTTACCCAATGTCAAGATCTGTAAAGGTGGGATAATTTGCAACTTATACTCGCGTAAAGGGTGATTATTATGGAAAGGGGAAACAAAATCACTATATGTTTTGTTTTAATGCTGTAGCTAGACTGTAGTTGATGCATTTATGTTACATAATTGATCTTCAAATTTTACTGGGCCTGCTTTTTATTGAACTAGAAAAGTTGATGTTGTTAAAGGACCTTTGCAACGTACTCAACAAAGCTGTTATACATTTTTAATAAAGGAAGTTCTTTGTCTCTAAATGGATTGTAAATAAGAACTGGTTTAGTATATGAAATGTCCTCCAAATGCACCATTTAACTTCACTTTTCCTAAATATCTCAGTTGAGAATCAATAAATCGGTCAAATTTTAATTGGGTAGCACATTCAAGCAACAAGGCATTTCAAAGTGCTTTAAATCATAAAAACACAAAGTCATGCAACATAGAATCAACAATCAAAACATTACATTTAATCAAGTGCCATCATTAAATTCTTAATCTATTATGCTTCAAAGGCAACTCTAACCAGGCGGGTTTTTAGTCTAGATTTAACGGCACTCAGTGTTTAATAAGTGTTGCAGATCTGTGGTGCATAGAAGCTGAATGCTGCTTCGCTAATTCCCTCATTGAACCTAAGAGTTAAAACCCAGTTTTCAAATGTTCTCTGCTTTTCCAGTTTTTGACTAAAACACTGGCAGAAGGTCCTGGACCAAAGTGATATGAATGTTTAATAGTTTCTTTGAGTCTGGATTTTCGCACCGCATTTGATCGTCTCTAGTTTAGTCTAAAATATTTTGGGAGAACAAAACATGAACTACTTTATTCTACGCTGAATAGAGACTAATCCTTTTTTTTTTTTTGGTTTTGAAAATACAGAAACGGGAATACTTTTTGGTTTTAGAACAAACTTAGAATCAGGCATTCAAAAAAAAAATCATCTAAATTAGGGCTGTTGTAAACGAATATTTTAGTAATCGAGTAATCTATCGATTATTCTTACGATTAATCGAGTAATCGGATAAAAAAAAAAAGTAAAATGAAATATTGGTAAATCTGGCATAATACCGGTGTTACTATCAGATATCAATATCAGTCCAATTTTTCATATTTGATCATCCCTAACAGTTGCTTTTTTGTAGTTTAGAAAACTAACCTGTAACAATAATAGCTCACTTTCTAAGTTAACCAGAAGAAAAGTTATAGAAAAATCTGAAATTATATTGAATTTAATAACAAAGAGGCAGGCTCACAAATATGCTTATAAAAAATGTCTACAATCCAGCTTTTAGTTTATGTATTCATCTTCAGTGAGTTTAATAGATTAATTAAACTCACCTTGCCACCTAACCTGTCACGCTTTGGGTTTGAAAATACGGGAAATGCCGTCTGGAGTGGGAGGAGAGGGCGAATGAACGAACATGGGGTGGAGGGGAGGAAATAGACCAGCGGACTGACGAACCGTTAGACCGGGGGACGAACACGGGGGAAGCAATACGGGATATTTACGACACCTTCACTGGTCACACTCAGAAACTCATCTACCAGCCATGTATGATGCGCTCCGCCACCCGTTTCTTCAGACCGGGATATGAAATGTATTGTGCGGTTCGTCGGTAAAGCTACATTTACACGGTAAGCATCAGCTACTCAGCCGCCCGCCTTGTTCAGTCTATCCGCTCACCTCAGCGCTCTTCCCGCCGTTCGCTTTCAACCAGCAGCCCCGGAGGAGAAATGCTGCCGTACTCCAGGCATTCCCCAGTCATTTTAAGGATGCTTATTGGTTCCCCAAAAACGATAAAAAGTCTGGCATTATCATCAATCAATAAAATCCCCACGGGCCAGTCTTGAAGATTGGACTTTATGCCGCTGAGACTTAGCTTTTGTCAACAACTCAGGCGGAAGTGAGAGCTCCGCGCAACGCAAATGAAGTCCCGGCCGGAACACGGTGCGCTAACTAATAAAACATAAATTAACGAAGCTTCGAGGCAGGTAAATTTTCCTCGAGGAATTTTAGTAATCGAGGTACTCGAATCATTCGAGGAATCGTTTCAGCCCTAATCTAAATATTCTGCACTGGTTCGAATGTATGAAGGCTTTTCTCTATTTTTGAAACCAATAAAAAAGTGTTTGTTTATAAAAAATATCCCTGCACTGGAAACTCATGCATTACTTGTACGTTGCATGACTGTTCATGTAAAGTTTAATTTCTGTTGCTTCTCTAATCAACAGATAGCGACACTTTAAAGGCCTGGTTACTTTCTGTAGGTGAAGGTGCCCCAAAGACATTGTAATATCAAACACCTTATCGACACAGTCACCGAAGCAGATACATAGAAACGTACTCTGCTCAGGCCCTCACATGTTAATGGATTAACCAGGGTGCCCTGGATGAGGCTTGACAAAGTGCCGGCTCAGGGCCAGGGTGGCTTTCCTCGTGCCTGATAATAATTGATGGATGACTGTGGTGCAGGACACTGACAGCCCGGTTGCCTGGCCTTTACCCTCTGCCAGCTCAACCCTTACATGTGTGAAATAGCCAATTACTCTGACGCCTATTGAAAGCAATAAGCTGATGAGCAAATGGCTACAGTGGGACATCGGAGAACCTTGTAGACGGAGGAAGAATGCGCTCTCTTGGAAATGGCTCCTAGTGTCGTCTACTGAACACACGAAAAGCAGGGGTCAGCTAGCTATTTTCTTCCTCAAACTATACTGTCCCCCATGCTTAAAGTTTATGGTCCATGATACGGTCATGTTATACAGGAGCTAATTTATAGAAATAAATCCCCCTGTTAGAAGCTGTTAAACGGATAATGGAAACAGCAGCAGCCATACATTCTCAGGAAAGCATTAAACGCCATCTTTGCTGGGGTATGAAAAGTCATAAGCTGCGTGGCGAGCTAGCGCTAGCCAGCCAGAGGATATTGACAGAACAATCCATCTTTATAAAAGACGGCAAACAATTCCAATCTATTTTCTGGGGCCGCATTATCAGAGGCAATATACGACTACAGCTAAATGTATACAGGAGGCTTAAAGGTGGACACAGATGGGAGGAATCCAGTGGGGTGTTATTCTACAGCAAGACATCCCAGATAAAAAGGTGAGCAGTCTCTCTTCATAAGTGGACAGGTTATTTTCACTTCATGCTGATGTCTAGGAGTGCTTGTTGATGTGTTCAGCAATATCTAGAATAAACATTGTGCCTCGAATATTCCTATCTTAATTTAACTCCTTGAAAAATATTGTTGCTAATCAATTATGCCGTCTTTTAAACTGCAGTAATCTAAATGAAGAGTTTCAGTCGGGTTTCAGAGCTCATCATACTGAAAGAACTGGTGAAAGTCACTAATGACATCCTCACGGCTACGCAGAACAACGAGCATCTATCTGAACTTCTCCTGCTCTCACTGCTGCATTTAATACAAATGATCTGAACATTATTTCACTGAGGGTTGGACGTGCTGTAAGGAATCGACGTACCAGCACTAGGCTGGTTTAGATCATTTCTCTCTTCAAGAAGCCGGTTTGTCTAGAAGCCAAACCAGGCGGAGACTCGGCTGACCTGCTGCAGGCAACGTGGAGGACTTTCTGATGATCATGCCAGTACTTTATGGATTCATCCAGCTACTTTGGAAAGATGGGGCTGCAATTATCTTGCATGACTTGAAGATCAGTTGGTTTAACTTTTTACCTAGGGAATGTTACTAAAAACATGTTTAAATAAATATACTTCCTACCTTCTGAAAGTCACACTGGGATAAAGTAACAGAATCGCACAAAAGGATTTAAGATGAGGTCGACAGAAAAAAACTGCTGCTCTCATTTTACCAATATGACAAGTAGTTAGTGAATCTTCCATGGCATATGGAGACTTGTAGAAGTTGGTGCTACTGTACAGTTTTTTGAGTTTTTATGTATTTTATTTTATATTTTTGTAATCTAAACATGAAACCATACACTGTTTAAAATAACCAATTCCATTATGTTTATGTCAATGGTAATTATGTCCTATTTATTATTAATCCATTAGTTTTCGAGTCACCTGGAGCTAAATGCTTGGTCCATTGTATTTTCTAGAGATGCATCCATTTGGGAAAATTACTGGACAGCATGTGATAAATATCCTTTTTCATTTTAGTGATACTCATTTGTATATGTCCACACAGCCTGATAAATCTATTGGTGAACAAGCATTTTTATTAAGCTCTGTTGTTCCTACCGGTACGTCTCTCTAGATTTTATTTCATTTTGGCCATTTTTCACTCATAAACAAAGCTACAAAAGAAGTTATTGTTGTCATAAACTCTGCGTATTATGACTTTCTAGAAAGTGCTTCTGAAGAATGGCTTTTTTTTTTTGTGCCTGCTCTGCAGCTCCCTTAGTCTCATGTGAGGTGCGGGTTATTCATTGTGAAAAAATACTGCAAAGTCATCGTCTGGGTGTAATGGATTATGCTTCCTTAGTTGCATAACTTTTTCTTTTACCAAATGTAACTTCATTGTATTGTTGGTTGGATAGAACTACAATGCATTACTGAATTTCAATCTATCCATTCAATTAGGCTTTACTTGACTCACTTGGTTATCAGTCACACTCTGAAGAACTGGATGTAATTTTCTTGTAAAGTTCCTTGAGAAGATGTTTGATGTCATCGCTGCTATGTAAATAATTAAACAAAATAGAGTTGGATTGAAAATTTCTGTGCAGTGCTTATGTTTGCTCAACTCAATTTCCCACAGATAAATGGATCTTTCTTTCATCTGCAGGTCTTACTTTTTCCATCTTCTACATCTTACTCTTTCAAAAAAAATAGTATCGTCTGACGTTACAGAGCATCTCGGCATAGAAGAGGGAGTCTGGGCAAAGCTTTCCACTCTGTATCTGCTAAATAAATCCAGCAGGACTCCAATCTACAGGAGATGCTTCAACTGGAGGCAAACAAAAATTAGATCTGGACATAGACAAGATGGCAACTTCTCGTAGTTTTTATGTTTATGCCCTTGGAATCCAGTCATAGTGGGGGGGAAAGCTAATTACGATCCATCTCTCAGCATGGCAGTCATTTTGTTTCTTTTGCGTTTGGTTGTGTTCTGCTCAGATCATAAGATGCATAATGCTCAGTAAAGCATGCGTCATAATTTTATTTCCTATGTGCACAAAACTCTTGAAGGCTTCTCAAGTGTAATTCAATCCACTTGAAAGTTCAGAGATAAACTTGCCCTCGGCATCTGTCTATCAAACGAACAGCTTTGGTCCCCTGCTGCTTCGCACAAGCGGGGCGTGATATACCGATGAATTAGTGGTGACTAACACTTTGGAGTTCTTCTAAAAATAATTAATAATTGAAGTTACAGAACAGCGATGATGAGAGGGAAAGACGATGTGATGAATTCCTACATAAAAATATTTCACTGGCAAAATGTCAATCATCTGCTGTAGCTACGTTAAACTACTGGTGTGTTTAAATACATCCTGAACCTTCAAAGTCTGAAATAAACTCTGACTTGTTTTATGTTTACTTACTGCTTAGTTCAGTTTACTTAAATGTACACTGCATGATTATCCTAATTAAAAGTACAACACGAGTTGTACAGCTTTGTGTTTGTGTAGCATCAAGCAGGCTGCCCCTCCCCAACTTATTGCCCCCTGCTGCTGAATGTAGGCCCCAACACTTCACTTCATTGGATTGTTTGTATAATCATAAAATCATAATTTTATGACAAAATATAACACTTCATTTATACTTTTGGACATTTTAGCAAGTCTTAAAGATTTATTCCAAGCACAAATTATGTTTCATGAATATCTTGGAGTATTTAAGAACTGAAGTGAATTACGTCTCAGACAGTCGTTAACTTCAAAAAGTTTGAAGCGAAACAAAATTTTGTTTCTAAACATTTAGTTTAAATAAAAAATACCATAGAAAGCTCCAAGGAAAGGCGATAAACTAATGTCTAGTGTTCTTCCCTCTGGGTCATAAAATAACAGTGAACAAAATCTGCCTTTTAGAAATGATCCCAATCAGACTGATTCCTTCAACTACCTGCACAAGGTTAAACCAAAATTATTAAATTACGCAATTTGCCAAAAACTGCCACAGTTCTTGAGTGACCAATGTTTTCTCTGACTACATATTAAGAGAATAGTGGCCGTCTGGGACTCTGACACCCTCTGCTACATATTGTTAACCAGGTGGCTGAATTATGAACAAGAGAGACAGATTCACTCTAAATGATAACTGTTGTTGTAAAAACGTTACATTGTGCTTTTAAAGCAGCAGTAGACATATCTGTGGTCTCAATAGGATCATTGACATTGTCTTATATATCGATTTTTTGTGTGTGTAACAGTTCGTGCCTCAATACAACCTGATCCCTCATCAGTCACCCTGTAAATAAAGCCCTTTAATAAATGCACCTTATTGTATTCAGTATTGCTGATGTCTTGATTGACTTTTAACTGGTACAGACTTGTACGTGGCCCTTTGATAAAGTAAACAAACACACTTCAGCGTCTTAGTTAAGGTACGCTTTTTTTCTGTAATGGTGCAAATTGTAACGGGCTTCTTGCAAAGCAAGGTTGGCCAACGCATCGGCCACTGATGGAGTGATTGACATGGGCAATGGGGCCTGGGATTGGAGATGGCTGTGCAGAGTATTGGTGCAGAGTGAGCTGTGCTCCCTTCATTAGGCAGGCTGGGGGAATGCCCTGTCGACCCCACACTGACCCCTCCAACACAATTACAACCCACAGGCCTGGCGCCGGTTATTGATGCCCATTACTGACATGAGCAGCTGCTCTGGGTTACGCTCTAACTCATAATATTAGCTGCACTGTGTCAGACTCGGTGAACTACGAAAACACGCATGTGTCCTTGTGACTAAGTGGTCATGATTCCATTTTGGAAAAAGAGAGACAGATTTTGCTGCATGCATTTCCTCCACCGGCTATTTGGTCCGAGCTCCACCGGATTCTAAGAACAGAAATGACATCAGTCATTTACATTAGGAGCTGATGGCAAAAATCAGAAGGTCACTTTGGCTACACTGCCAAGACTAATGCAAATATATCATCTAAAGAATATGATCATATGCCTAAAAGGTTTATAAATATTGGCCATACTCTAACTGATCAATGTAACATAGCAAGATTGGTCTCACTCAGCTCTATGAAACGGTTTGTTCCAGTAAGAAACAAACCAAAGTGATGGCAAAGATATGCTGTAGACACAAACGTAAAAAATACATCAGGCTGAGATGGGCTGTTATACCATTAAAACCAGTTATTTCAAAGCAATTGGGACAAATTGGTATGGATGTTTTTCTAATTTTAATTGCAATTTTATTCTGTTCGTATGTGTAGCACCAATTCAGAAGAGATGTCACCTCTGGGTACTTTACAAGACAAACTGGTGTAAACCATCAATTGTAGAAACGAGTTTAATCCACTTTCAACTCAAATCGAAACAGTTGATTTAAATATAGTTCAATCGTACGGTCGCATTCAGAAGAAAATTACATAAAAAAGGTTTGATCCTGGAGTATGAAATATTGATCTCATTGAAGGATGAACAGCAGTTGTACAGCTGCAGTTTTCTGTTTAAATCAATTTTTTGTTTTAAATCAACAAACTGAAATTCAAAGATGTATATGTTTTATTTGAAATACAGACGAATAAAACATGTTTTCACATGCTGCACCCTAAAGCTTGAGCATGGAAAGACTTTAATGTTGTTTTATGAACACGATTAGACACACCTTTGGATACTGGAGTTTTGCAGACCTCAAGAAGAGATTTAGTGGATATTGCAGCAAGAATTGGACCACATACCAGAGAAAGCATCAGCTACAACCAGTAAAAGTGGTCTTTGGTGGATTTCATCTTCTGAGCTTCTGGTTTTTTTCTACGGTGTGTGTGCATTGTACTTTGTGTGTGTGTGTTGCGTACTCCTAAACTGTGCTTTGCTATTGTATTTGTGATGTAATTACAGGGCTGTGAGTGTGCTGCAGGACAAAACACAACCCAAAGCTTTACTTTAACTTCTTATTACCCCGAGCAAGTCGACAATAAGACAAAGTTCATCCCATCGATTTTTCTCCATCTCTTCTTATGAAGACTGAAATTGTGCCCTTCTTCTTTTCTTTGTACTTTCTGCTAAACTTTCTGATTCATTTGATGCTTCTCTTATTAACCCTCAGGCTATTTTGTTATACGTTATTCATCTGATTTATATATTTTTGTTAATTCTATCTCATGCCAATTTATAGCAAACACAGAACTAATTGGAAACAAATACGAAAGTCGACAACAAAATAAATGTAGAAACATCAAAAACTCAGAAGGCTGAAAGGTTAGCTAATATAAATGTGATTGAATTGTTGCCGTGTCTGAGCAGAACAGGGTTTCAGTGCAACAAATCATTGGAGACGATATTGATAATGAATCATGAATTTTAGACAGTTTGAGGGTTTTTTTTTTTATTATCTTATAACCACCATTGCAAAAACATTTCTAATGTTAAACAGCTTCTGGAAATTTAAGGGATGGTTGTTTATTGCATATATTGTCAATGGATTTGTATTATTTTATGAATCACTAAGTTATATTGCAAGGCTATTAAAATTTACAATGGTGTGGACTTTCTGCATGGTCATTAATATTATTTCCTGCAAATATTTTTTTGTGGTAAAACTCTTGCTGTAATGTTGGTCTTATATTTGTTTTCCCAGACCTGAACACATTGAAATGGGGAACAATTAGTAAATTATGCAAAATAGCAAGTAGTTTTTGGCTATAATAATCCATTACTTTGAAAAATATCGTGACACATTTAGATCTAGACACATATGCAGTTTGTTTAATGTACAACTAATGACTGCTCCCAAGATTTTTATTTCAAGAATGAAATAATTTGTAGATTTTTTTTGCTTTTTGTGGACTTTTGAAGTTTTGAAGAGTTTTGAATTCTACGTATACATTTATTTATCCCAAGGTAAAAGACATAACTCAACATATTTCATGCCAAATATTACAATACTCCTCAGTTTGGTGAGAAATTACAGGAAAAACTGGTTCAACGTGTAGATAAAACACACTTCAGATGTTTAAAACTCATCCATAAATCATTCACATTTAGTAAAATGTAATGGGTCTAATATCAAACCCTGTGGTACACCAAGTGTGACTTTTAATTACCAAGAATTTGTGGGATTTATTTTCTCACATGAAGTCTGGATACCAGATGTGGATGAGGCGCGAGGCGCGGCTGAGATCTGTAACAATATTTTTCTTTGTTCGTTTTTCAAAGCAACTTGTGATCAAAGGTGTCAAAAAGCTTTTTCAAAGTTCCAAAAATTGCAACTGCATCTTAGATTTTGAAGAAAAAGTTTTTCTATTTGTATTGTCGTATCTGGCTCAGTACCGTCAAACAAGCCCAGACCGCAGCACCTTTGTGTTTCTTTTGGTTCTTGAATCGAAGCAGATGCCAGGAATCCCTACATTCCTACTTCTCAGCGTTAATACATGGGAGACCCCATTAATGAGCCATTGTTCCTGCTCAGTGATGGAGGACGCTCACGTCTGCGAAAGTAGCCTCTGAGATCACTAAATTATGGATAATTAGATAAATGGGAGGGTCACCAGCAACGAGAGAGTCAAGAGAATCACTGAGTGCTGGTAATCATTAAGTGGAGAGGGCTCACAATAGACCAGAAACTTCAGACGGCAATTAAAAATGATCAGACAAAGACAAAACTGTTCTTATTTGTCATTTAAACCCCAGAACTACTTCTGGCTCTGTAGTAAATTCTGACCACTGTTGAGATCAACGAGGTGAAACGGCTTGACGTAATCATATCTGTGCGATCTTGCCGAAACGTTAATGTTGGCGTAACGATTAAGCAGCGAAGCTGGACGATGCGCCGTGTCAGCAGGCCCGTTTCGTGCCTTTATGTCTAATCTCTCCGGTCCCAAAGAGATCAGTGGAGACAACGTGCTGGAAGATAAAAGGTCAATGTTGTGGGCAGGGAGGAAGGAGAAGATGAATCACAAATAAAATCCAGACTGAAGCGATTAGACCCGTATCAAGTGAAGCACCCAGCAGATTTATCTTCACCATCAGACATTCTCTCTTATCTGACTTGTATTTATCTTCCAGTCAGTGAGGAGGGGGGAAAATGATGAGACTCTTGATTATAACCTAACAATGGAGTAAAGTGTGAACAGCTATGTAAAGTCTTTTCTTGACATGTCGGGGGATTTTTTTTGGTACACTGTGTCCTGCTGCTGTTGTCCAGCTTCTTCAAGTTTTGGCAGCAGCTGGCCTCCGTGCCTTAGCATCGGGTAACGAGTCCACAAAATGTCCGACTGTAAATTTCCTGCTGGAAGTGTTTGCCACAGCAAGGCGAGATCCACAAGGAGGGATTAAACACGCATCGTCTGCTAGCTGCAGCTTCATGATGTGAGGAGAGGAAGCAGGACAGGTATCACTTAGGGAGCGGTGGTGTCTAGATTGTCGATGGAGGAAATGTTCCACACTGTGAGGTTCATTATGAAAGTGGCAGAAACCAGCGAGCCGTGTGAATAAACTCAAGGCAGAAAAGTGCCAGACACAGCGCTTTTGTTACTATTTATTTATTTATTGAGGGTAAAGTCATCCAGAACTATGCAGCATACAAAATATCATTAAAAATACCTTATAATAAACTGAAACTTTGTTGAAAGTACTTCCTCTTTGTTGCCAGATAAGCAACTTAAAAGTGTTGCGGGCTCCTTTGATGCTTTTCTAACCTGGTGTTGTCTGCCAGCCTGAACATGTCTTTACAGGATTATTATTACTATTATTATTATTATTATTATTATTATTTAGTGCAACAGGGCAAAAAAACCCCTGAAAAAGTAGTTTTTCTTTCTTTCTTCGAATTGAAAGTCTCCAACATCAATGTATCAAGCTTAAGAAACTGATTTAAATATTTGGAGCTCAAAATGATCCCTGGCAGTTCAACAAAATGTACATTGGCAGTGAAAGTCGGTGAGTATTCATGATGACATTCTAATATTGCAGGATATCATGCCCAAAAAAACCTTAATACACCTCACCTTTGCTTTTTTTTTTATTACTTTTGTACACTGAATAGACTTCAATTAGTACTTGTAGAAACACTTGGATTAGTATTATTTACTAACTACATTTTTAGTACATAATTTTTTTAACTTTCAAAAAACAAAAAAACAATCTTTGGTCATTACAGCAAATCCAGGAGGCAAAAATCAGGGCTGTTTCCGAGGACCAGAGGTTGTTCTGTGAGATTTCTGTGCTTGGCGTACGAGAGACTGTGTTGCTTTTTTCCTCGTAGCCATTGGCCGATTTGTGAATATTTTTCACTTTTGGTTTAATCAGCTGTGCGCTGCGAGGTGGAAACTATTCCCAGAGGGCACATGGGGGTGGGCTGTTAATTTATCTCCAGTATATTAACAGTGTCCTGGCAGGAAGGCGCGGACGTCGACCCTTTCTTCAACAAAGCATACAGGGGAGATGTTGACATTTGCTGACCCCTAAGCCTTGATATAGACTCCATTTAATGACGAGCCTGGCGGTCAGAGGGCACCTTTGAGTTTTTTTTTTGTTTTTTTATGGCTTACCCCTGCACCACCTCCACTTTTATACGAGCATTTAAGGTATACATAGTCAGTTATTGCCTTTTATTCTCCTGCGTGTCTACACAATGGGGGTCACCTGTGTAGATTCCATCTATTACAATATCTTTACAGAGACGGCAAACGTCTACAGGATGTTGCTATCGGACACCGGGCACAATTGCACGACGGTATTACATGCTATGATACAGCAAATTTGTTGTCTCACATGATAAGCAAGGACGCCCTGCAGCAATGTGAGGGCTATCAGGCATAACACTCAAATCAATGAAACACTACGTCCATGATGTATAATCTCATTAGATGGCTGCTAGTAAAAAAATACAGCCGTACATGATTAAATAGTACTTTTGGCCGCTGTGTGGATTCAGAGCTCTTATTTTATTGCTTGTTGATGTTTGTTCATCCCAATCAATGCTTTTGTGTGTGAGAAATGTGATGATGCTGCGGCAGCAATTCCACCAACAGTGTTCAAGTGAATAAAATGGCTGTGAGGGAATATTTCTTTATTTTTTGTAAAACAAAATTTGGCTTTTGTTATAACTTTCTTTTAAAAACGCACGAGCATATTTCAGCAGTTTCACCGTTTTTGCAAGTGACTTATAAATGTCTCATTTGCCACAGTGACTTTCTTGGGCAGACCTGTTTTAATTGTTCATAAAAACAAATGGCAGACCAGCAACTTAACCCATTCAGGCAACTAGAGGTGTTTAAGACAACTAGATTAATTTCAAAATTTCAAAATGGGGAAGAAGGAGAATTCAAGTGACATTGCATGCGGTTGCGTTTGTGATTAGTTTCTGAAGGGCGGCTATTAATATTTGAGAAAGTGCTGGGACCCTCCTGCCTGATGGAGCTGTGCAATAGGTGTTGGACGAGGGACCCATCTGAAAGTTGCAGCACCGCCAAGCCCTTGAGGTCTGAAGTTGAAAACCCCTCAGGTGTTCAGGGATCGGCTTGCTTAATGTCCTCTGTCGTAAGCTCCATGAAACAGCCAAGGTTACCGAGGTGGTGCGACCAGGTAATGGGTGGAAAGCTATTGCGGAGAAGGGCCTGCAGACTCGGGCACTTTACCTACCGACATTCAATAACTTGGTGTTGATTGTAACTACAAAATCAATAGCTCCCATTTGGGATGTAGAATGTTGTGGTAATAGACAGTGGCAGCTTGGGGGTCACCTCTGTTTATTGCTTCGAGTCTTTCATTGCTCAAGAGTGCCAACCGAGAAAGATGTGTAGATTTCCCAACATCATCAATCAGACACATGGAAGGGGCTATTACAGCGTTGTTTGGATTTTATTGTGCATTATGTCTGAGAAGAGACTGTCGGATCAGAATTTCACACCCTTTTCACATTACGTCCAACTCCAGCAGTCGTGTGAAGTAATTGCTTTCACTCTTGTTCTTTGATCTAGATCAAAGTTGTTTTGAGATTGTCAGAAATAATAGGCAAAAAAATAAATAAATAATAAAAAAAATATATATAATATTTAGCGTGGTTTGGAACTTCAACAAAACAATATCCTGCAGACTCCTTAATACCCCGTGAACTTTGTCACACTTTGCCACATCACAACAATCTCCAATGTACGGAGCCCTCCAGGGGACATGGGGAATTTTTTTTCTTTTACGTTCCCTCGCAAAAACCCTAACCCTTCCCTCAAGACCAAAAAATTCCCCATGTCCCCTGGAGGGCTCCGTACCAATGTACATTTGTGCAACATTGTGAAGTAAATAAAAATGGTTAAAATTTGTATTGTGTATTGTGGTAGGTCAGCGCTCGACACAGTACTGAAGGTTTTTCCAGCTTTTCTCCCAGGACTGGCTGTTCAAAGTGTCGGCGTTGAGATCTGAGCTGAATATAAATCTCAACATGCTTCAGGTTTTGACAGGAATATATATTAATTTAGCTAAAAAACAAAAACGTAACAAAAGTAGTGCTGCATTCAGATGAGCTGAGACTGAATTTGTACAGGAAGTCAAAGGGGATCTTACACAGACTGCTATTTTATAAGTAAAACGAAATGGTAATAAAATGTTTTTCTTCCTAATTAAAGGAATTTAAAATTTCCACAAACGTATTTATGACCCTTGAGCCTTCCCATATTTGTTATGCAACGACCAGAAAACCTAATACATATTATCATCACAATTGTACTCATGAAAGTAATAACCTTAAACAAGTAATCAATATATTTCTCAGTAAGCCCACACGTCTTTTCAAAATTGTTTGTAAAAGTTACATTCTATTCTAAAATGTTTCTATTAGCTGTAAGCAGAAAATCTTCATAAATAATAGACATAAAAGCTTGAAAACATCACCTTGTAATTACTCTATATGAAGTGTTTCTGAATTGAGTTGATTAAATAAATTACAATTTATTTAAAACGACTGTAAGCTATTAATTTAAAGCTGTACGTTTATTATTATCTTAGTGTAAGGTGAGCTTCTGCCCATTCATGATTGTCTTGCATGTAGCTCCATTCATCAATTCCCACCTTGCATTATTGTCCCTGCTAAAGGGATGCATCCCCACAACATGATGCTGCCACCACCGAGTTTCACAGGGACGGTTCACAATGTTTTGTTGTTAGGTTTTAACCGTTGTAGAATTTTTTGTGTTGGGGAAAAAAGTTTGGTTTTGATCCCGTCTGATACTTGCAGTGTCTCTTGCATGACTTGTGGCAATGTGCAAAAGACACGTCTCCTGATTTTTGTTTTGTTTGTTACAGTCGAGTTGCCGAGCTGCGAAGTACAGTGGCTCGTAACATTCTCTCTTTTTCTCCAAATATAATCATGATCCTTACACTTGATGTTGTGTTTGAGGGCCATTTGTCAAAAAAAATTAATCTAATTTTCTCCTAGTCCCTTTGCGAACTAAAATATGGCTTTTTAATGTTGATTTTGCAGTGAAAGCCGTTTCCTCTATTTAGGCCACGCTGGTGTAGGACTCGCATCTCAGTTTCTCTGAAAAATGAGACTTTCCTACCAGCTTCTCCCTGCATCTTAACAAGGTATTTTGCCCTTATTATGATGATGATTCATGCATTTCAAGACAAAACACATTAATCTCTGGGGCACACAACGGAACTCACTCCTGAACATTATAATGTGTGGAAATTTTCATACGTTTTATTGTTGTTTATAACTTGAAAAACATATGAACTGAACATAAACTTGCTTTTCAAGGTAGTAAAGATATCTCCCCAAACGTCTCTAGTATCTCTAGCATTTTGTCAAAAGAAATAACTTTATTAATCCTATCAAATTCAGTCTAGTTATGTCTGTTTGGTTTCAGAGATAAAAGGCCGTCTGCTTTTTTTAAAAAAAATTTTATAGCGTTTCTGAAGGCTGCTGGAAAACCGCGGCTGAATTTCTGCTACGAAGAAGCAGAAATTCATAATTCTCAGAACAGACAAAGAAAGCACACAACGCTGCGACCAAAATAGAACCAAGCACAAAATCACGCTGATCTAGATGAAAACTCAAAGAGCATGACAGCCTTTAGATCAAACACTCCTCAAATATAAACCACATTAACTTCAGCAAACAAAATGAGAGGAGAATTCAGTGATGTTTGCCTCACATGTTTGATCTGTTTGATAAAGTAGAAATCATTTCTGAGCCTTGGAATGAAGAAGATACATTTATATAAGAAATGCGATTGTGTTTCTCGAGCCCTTTAGGGTAAGAGTAATCTTAGTTTGTTACGAATGTTCCCCTGTTTCACACTTGCAACCACTCATCGTTGTGTGATGTGAATGTAAACACATTTCATTTATCCAGATATACATAAAAACGTTTCTTTAATATCAAACGGAAGCTACGAGAAATGTCTCTTTTTTTTTGCTGCTAATGCTAAAACATTACCCATCAGGCGTCATCATATGCAGCGTCCCTAAACCGACGTGCCAACACACCAGCATGCTGCACAGCATGCTAAATCACACACATCGCCCTCTTCCTCTCATCCCATTTGGTTGCAGTCTGCTCTTGTTTTCTTATCAGGAGCACAGAAAATAAGATTCCTGCCCCCTGGGTATCATCATAATTCCCAACTAATCTGTGCGCCGAAAAATAAGCGCGTTATCCATCTGCAGGTCTGTTATTACCGCTGGATCCGTGTCCACGCCGTTCCTGGAACGCTGCGGCGTATAGGAGAAGGTTCTGAGCTGATCCTCGAGACACACTGATGACTTTATGCCACCTCTCACAGGAAGAGATGGGACGAAGTGGAGGCGGGGGAGGAAACGGAAAAAGGAAGAAAAGACTATCGTATCGGAAACAGAGGTGTGTTTGTGCACGCACCCGGTGAGCGTAGGTTCTTGGAGAGGCGGGATGAGCACACATCACAGCACAAATTATAGAGCACAGGAAGGGCACAGACAGAGGCCTGCTGCTGCATTAATGGAAAACAAATGCAAATTATTTGTTATGCTTTTAAAGTCAATTTCTTCCTCAGTTGTCTTTAACTGTGTTGTTTATTGCTATACTTGGATTAAAGCACTTTGGGAAAAATATACTTTTTTTTTTGGTGAAGCTTAAAACCACATTGGCCTTATACCTGGTTGGTGTTGCTGTAAGACTTAGTCTGGGTCTAACTCTGATCAGGCTGTAAATGCTGCAGTCGAGGTTTATTTCTCCTTAAAATAAGTAATTTGCAGCTTAGTAACATTTTTTTTCCTTTGTCCATTTCAATAATCGCACACCTAAGAAAATGGTCCTGTGAAGCTGGAACAACGTATAGCAATAACATCTTCTGTTTAAAGCATAAAAGTTGATCTTTCTACATGTTTAAATCCTTATTATAGCTCTGTAAGCGAGAACTTGTTCACACACAAGAGCGCTAAGATGTCAAAAACACAATTTAAGCACCAGGAGTTAGGGATGAGGTAGATTTAATCTTTTCTGGTTAGTTTTTTTTAATTTATGCGAATGTTAAATCTCAATTTTGTAATAATTACATGATTATTGTTCTTTAAAACAATCTCATTTGTTGCACACTTAGGTCCTGTCCAAGTAAAAAAAAAGAAATTATATATATTCCTAAAGTTTCTTCTAAACATAAAACCAAACAAAGCAAAAAAATCATGATATCAACTTAAGTGTAAGCAAAACAACTTTTAGCTTACAGACGTTGAATTAAATCATTTTGACTGAAATGTCGGCTGTTACACCTTTTGTTTGAGCTCTCTAAGATTACACAGTCAGAACTGACTGGTTCAGAGAAAGCTGAATGTTTTAATTCATAACAAGCATTATGACCAAACAATAATGTTCGGTCATTATATATTATAAAGAGAGAGTGTTTGCTTGGGAGAATCGTATAAAAACACCAACATTTCAAAAGCAGAGTTACTGTTAAGCAGAGAGTGATTACAAGGTAGGGAAAAAATATATATTTAAAGAAAATGTGAAAATGATTTCTCAGTTCAGTTAAATTCCTCCCCTATCCAGCTGGACACACCGTCCCCTCGGTGACCGTGACTTAATGTGACATTGGAAAACAGACGTCAGGACGCTGCTATTGTGTTCCTAAAATTAGGTAACTTGTTGGTGGCGGTGCCTTCAAAAGTCCTTGGCACAGCACACAATGAAAGGTTACAGATTGTTTCGCTTAATGCCAGAATCAGCATAGGACTTGGGATGGATTGAACGAAACGGGACGGCATGGAGTCCAACCTGCGCGCCCTCGAAGCCGATTGTCTCTATAGATCGCCGCTTTCTCTTCAGGAGCACAAAACCCTCGTCCACAATCAAAGGCGCATTGAATCCGTATTGACGAGTTCTCAGCCGGCAGTCCTGCAGACTCAAATCAATGACATGCCTGTTGTACAAGTTCACAGACATCAATGAGAATTGCCATCTTAAGCTGGTGTGACATGTAAAGCGATTGTTACTGCACCTTTTTTTTTTTAAAGAAATAAAAAAAGTAACGCTCAATTAAAATTATTTATATCATCGTACTGAGCCTTGCAAAATCTGAATAGTCCTTGAATCTTTTCACATTTTGTCACGACTTTTACAAGCGTCATATTTTTTATATTTTTATTTTAATTATGAGGATTCTTTGTGATAGTCCAGCACAAAGTATTAAATATTATGATGTGGGAGGGAATATTACTTCTATTACTTATTCTTTTTTTTTTTTTTTTTTTTGCTAAAGATGAAAATCTGAAAAGTGTGGTGTGCAAATAAATTCAGCCTTCTTTACACTGAAACTCCCAAATAAAATCCAGCACAGCTGGTGACCTTCAGATACAACTTAACCAGGTTATTCTTAGTCAGGTCCATTTATGTATGATTTAATTTCAGCATAAATCTACTTTATTTCTTTACTTAAGCATTCAAATAAAACCTGTATTCATTTATTTCATTTGTTTTAAGTGCAAACAATCTTATTTATACATGACCACCACACTCATGTCAGTTAGCTCAGCTAATGCCTGACAAGTTTAGCAGGTATACATATATTTGTATATGCATATTATTTTTTTCTGCAAATCTATCTAAAAGTAAAACTATTCATCACAGGGCAAAAGGCAAATGTAACAATTATCAACATTTCCCCCCCTTTTTTTCCCATTGAATTGCATGGAGGCAGGTGCCACAGCTGCACAGGATGTCCTGAGGCCGTGTTGCCTCTCGGGGGCTGTTAGGGTCACAGTGTTAGGTGCTGGTGAATGTTTTCATGGCAGCTGGTGGTGTGGGCTGCACAGTGTGCTGCCTGGGGTTGAGTGCATTGGAAAACAGACAGGTGCATCCAGTAGTGAGAGCGCTTGTCTTTCACCCAGAGTTTCCACCCCCCCCCCCCCCCGTCATTCTCCTCTGCTTCAGCCTGATCCATCGAGTTGCATGTTTCCCACCTTGAAAAGGTCATCGCTTCTACACATGTTTAAACTGATGAAACATCGCCCCCCCCCAACACCTACATGCAACGCCTGGTTCACACATGAATTACCTCTGATATCTTGGAGAAAACTGAATAGCTGAGATGTCAAAGAAAATGGTTGCACACAGTGTAACGTGATGGAAGTTGCATTTTACATAGAGGGCGATCATATCTTTGGTATTTTCGTAGAAAAATACTTTTGTAATTCAGTGGGTCAAAAATTGTGATATTACATTATTTTCATTTAATGATGAAAAAAAACCCACCATGATAAAATAATGAAGACACTAAAAGAACCTTTGTGTATTTTTTAACACAGTAAATATGTGGCATTATACTGACAAAAGCACAAATATAACTGATAAATTGAGAGAGAATTCAGTTCAAGTGGAAATGACTAACATCTTTACTATGCATTTTAAAGGTTGCTTGCCCTTTAAGCTCAGCTGTAAAGTTGGTTGTGCTCCTGACTGTAAAAGTGAGTGTAAACACACCATGTAAGACTGTAAGAGCTGAAGACTTCAGAATGAAGCCAGTAGAAGCTTATAAGTCTGGAAAGAGATTTACGGAGATGTCAGGAGGATTTGAAATCGGCCGCTCCACCGTATGGTTAATAGTCGGGAGTATTTAAGACAAAACGAAATGTCCAGCTCTGATCATCCATGCAAGTTCACTCTGAAAGGAGATGTCAAGATGCTAAACGTCTGCAAACCACAAAACGCTACGACAGGACCTGGACAATCAGAAAGAGATTAAACAAGTTTAACTTTTATGGGATGCTTCCGAGGAGGAGGCCTTTGCTCTTTAAGAAAAACATGAAGCCAAACAAAAGTTTTCCAGAGAAAACATAGACGATGACCAGCACGTCTGTGACATTGTTGTTCAGACAGAAGAGTCTAAAATGTAACCGTTTGTATACTTTAGAGGGAGTAGTTGGCATAAACGTAACGATGCATTTCACGGAAAAAAGAAAAGAAAAACATCATACTAGCTGTGAAACATTGTCGTGTTCTGGCCAGCAAAGCACCGCAAACCATGGCACTTCCACCTCCATGCTTATGTTTATGTCAAACATGTAGTTTCCAAAATAAACACTCATCTATCTTCTGTGTTGTTGGATTGCAAAGGTTTTGTCCTCACAGGACAATCTGTTGTCAGATTTTAAGTTATTTTCCTATTTTCCCATACAGACAGTTAAAATATTCAGCTTCTTGTTACCACAAAAAAAAAGCTCATAATGCTCTGCTGCAAACATCATGCCTTCTTAACTGAACCGAAAGTTTTAAAAAATGATCAAAGTGTCTTTCAGATGAAATAAAACATCTACCTGCCATGTCAACAAAGTAGGTTTTTCCTGTCGATGCTTGTGAGACTGAATCTGAGGAAGGGGGTTGAAGATTCAGAATATAGTTCATCAGTTCACTAATTCACTCAAAGCCGTCGTCACGCATGTCATCATGCTGTGTAAGCCACACCGTTCTATTTTTAGCTCTGGTCATGTTCCCACATGGATTAAAGATTCACATCTCAATAATTCACTGTCACTGAGAAAGATCTTTCAGTCGGCTTCCCGCTCTCGGGTTGCGCTGTGCTTTGAAGCGCCCACCTGTGCACCTGTGTTTTCATGCTGGACCGATTCCTGTCAGCGTTGTCATGAGAGAGCCTGGCTCCCCCCAGTGATTGATTCATAAAAGGCCCCCCATTTAATTGCTCCCAAAATCAGGTTGCACTGATACGTGGGAGATGAGTTTGCTTTATAGTGGCAGTATGAGATCAGATCTGAGGCACCGCATCAAATAACAAACCGCCACCACCATCCCTGCCTCTCATATCGTCACAGCTGCTCGTTCAGCTGAATAGGATTTCAAGTCTTCGGTGCTGCGAGCAGAGAGATTTCCACCCACCCTGTGTGTCAAGTTGTGTCGGAGCAGGTCTAATAAACTTGTTTATGTTTTAAACGCTGCGGGATCATTCCGAGTCGTCCCCGCAGAAAAACAAACACGGCAATAACGGCCTCTGATTAAATCTCTGGTTTTATTGGCATGATTTCCTCCTTGTTTACAAGATTAACATAATATATGCTAAGGCGTCCACTAACCTGTGATGCTCCTATTTGTTCCGTTTCTGCCAGAGGTATTGATTCGGCCCGAGCACCGAAAGGCACCGCAAAGACCTGCTGAGACGCGAGCAATCATTAAACTTCTCCTGATGAATTACTTGCCGTTTGATGGGGGCTTGAGATTGGGTGCAGTAAATTTGGCTTTAGGGACTTTAAACACAGCGTGAAAATGTTGGTATTCAAAGGACAGTAAAAATGGGCATATCAAAATGACTATCAACTTCAAAACCATGTCACATATCAAGTAGGTTTACGACGCGTGGTGTTGAAAATGTTGATGGAGGAAATGGCCACATCTCACCAAGATAGAAAATGTTGTTCTTCGTACAGTATATCTATGTCTGCTTTTTGTGGGGGATGAAAAGTAAATCTACTGCAACCCTATAGGAAAATTCAAACAATCTGCTTGTGACTTGCAAAATCTGGCCTTCATCTATATAACTTTTCAAGACCTCAAGACTATGGCTGTTTGCATGAGCCATAGTACAAAACTCGAAAAAAAAAAAAATCAGTCATTTATGATTAAACCAACCAGTTTGCAAAAAAATATACATGCTATAGTTGAACAAATTTCTCCTAGAGGTTCAAGCCAGATTCAATCAAATTGAAAGCCAGTCATTAAATCCCTAAGGCATGGTGATTAAAAGTCATCAAACATTTTGTTTTTCGTATATTGTAAGTATGTGGGTGTGGCTAAGGCTCAAACTTTAAACCTTGTTTGAATAGAAACTTGATGTTGGCTCATCCATGCCCTGCAGCAGCACGGTCACCAATATGGCACCAGGTGTCCCTGTGATCTGTCCCAAAATTAGACACATCATTAATTGTTAGGTGGAATAATTAAAAGCAAACTGTGTGTTTCAATTTGGTAGCCCTTTGTAGCACTCGGTACACATTAAGGATCTTTCAGTTGCAAAAAGGTTGATGACTCCTTCCCTATAGGAAGACGGGCATTTTGGATGATGGTCTTTCCTAATTCGTGCCACAAATCAGGATGTTGATGTGAGACTAAGACGCCACCTACTGGCTGCACATGAGTTTGGTGCACCTGGCTGTGAGTGCACTTACGAGTGTCGCCAAGATGCATTAATTGTCTCTATAATCGATAAATTAAACAAAAACCTAACACGGCTCACAATTATTTTCTCTTAGAACTTTTCCGTGTTGATGCGAAATGAAAATAATTGTATTTCTTCAAAAGTAAATCGTCTAACTTTTAAACCACATCTTGTGCGTTGTCGAACAAAATCCAACTTCTTTGTTGATTGAGGGCTTACACTGACCCGTTTGGGATTGTTAAATAAAAGTGTCATTTGTGTTTACACTACAAGCTGTTTTTGCAACAACTTGATCAGCTGGATTTTTGTTTAATTTAGAGAGCGTATGTGTGCATGTGTGGAAGACGAGACAGGAGGAGCTGAAATCAATTTGAGAAAAATCTAGAGATATTTAAAACACAGGATTTAGCTAAATTAGAGCACACGTTTTAGCTGAAGATAACACTTCCAGGTATAAAACGAGTTCAAACGCGTATTTCTGAGCATCACCGTGTAAATAAATAAATGAATGTTCCTTATTTGAGCCCCATTAACTGAGCCGTGGACCAAACTATGGGGCCGCTTCAACACAAGCAGCTAAAGGACACACCAGATGATTAATGACATCTGGACAGGTGGAAAGAATTACAGGTTGCAAGTTGAAAGGACACAAGAAGGAGACAGGCCTGGTGTCTATCAATATAAAATACAGACTCTATTCATATAGTTCTTGTACATTTTATTATGTTTCATTTACTGCTGAGCTAAATCATCTTTGTCAATTTTCCAGGGACACACAAGGGGAAAAATAATTTCGCGTTGCGCTTCACCTTCACAGTAACTTTACTGAGCATTGCTACAAGGTGCAACACTTTTCCTCAGAATACTGGTTGAGTCTTAAGTTACCTTGCCCAGATTTCCAACCCATGGAGATGAAGTACCTCTGAAGAGCTGTTAACAGACCTAATTCTCCTATTTAATCTGCACGTCTCTTCGAGACGCGCAGCTTGCCTTTCAGGCAGAAGCTGCTCAATCGCTCTCGCTTAATAGATGAAGAGATCAATTGTCCTGGAGACCAATGTGCATCCAGATTTTCTGCAGAGAAAAAGAAGTCCAGGAAGGACCCCCCCCCCCCTCCTCTTTGTGGTTTAGCATTTTCTATCTCTGCTGGCCGGTTTTTCTTCTTCTCTAGCACTTCACAGCTTCACTCCTTGATATGCAATTTCAGAAGACTGCTCCTGATTCCCATTTTCTCCCCGGTCCATTGTACCACAAGCAAACAGCACCTCTGTTCATCAAATGCTGTATTATGCCCCAGCTCCCTGGTTTCCCAACAAGACTCTTTGATGTCGAATTGACACTTTAGTGAACAGCTCTTCGTGGATTTGAGATTGCCTGGCAACTGCAGAAAACCCACTTCTTGCGACTTCGTTAGGTTGAGGAGCGGCTGGTAGGGGACGGCAGTCTGGATGGTAAAGAGGAAGGGTTGTGATGGTATTAATAATAATGGTGATGCAGCTTTCTGTTTGGCTTGCCTGGAGGCAGCGGAGTAAAATTAAAGCCCAGAAAATCGGATTACAAACTCCCTAGAGGCGGGATGCCCAGTAGCCCGCTGATGAACGCTCATCTACTCTTAGCCGCACCGGGTGCTGCGAGGGCCGCTGTTGGCTGGGAGGCCAATTTGTTAA